>NC_134701.1:83273001-83573001 GCF_043290135.1 Rhipicephalus microplus
TTTCCATCAACGTTGATTATGATGACAGCGCACTATTTCTTTGTTTCTGCTTTTAAGATCTCATTGTTGACCACGCCCAGATGCTCTTTTATTTCTTTTGTTTGCTTAATTCGTGGTGTGGTGGTGCTGCTGGCGTGTTCCTGTTTCTGCGGGCACGTTAGCGATTCAGGCAGCAGCCAGCTTGTCGTTAAGCCTCCTAGGTACGGTATTGAGGAAAAATTCGGGCTGCTTCGACTTTTTCGTGCGCTTGGAGGTGGGCAGCAGACCATCTCGCTCAGCAACGAACAAATGGAGAGCCGCACTTACGCGATGCATTGATCTTTCATATTTGACAGAGGCATGCACGTGATGCATGATGTCTTGTGATCGGCTACTGTATTGTGGTCACTATTTAGCTGCCGTCTAACGCGAACGCGCTCGAAGATATTTCAGGTCTTTCCCTCTACCAGACATTATATGCGTACAAATCGTCAGTGAAGTTTTGTAGAAGCTTAAGGAACAATTTGAAGTAAGGTCACACATTCCTCACTTCCAGTCGCCAGTCGAAGTCCCTCAGATGGGTGCTGCCAACTCAATTGGTTGTCGGAGAATTTCCGCTTCACCAGAAATTTACTGCATCAATTCGAATATATTAACAAATACCCCTGCAATTTTCAACCAAATCATGTGTCCTATATTTAGACATTCATTAGCCTCTGGAGAGTTGCCTAAAAACTGATAGGTAGCTTAGGTTGTACTTAATATTAACAATGTCGAAAGGCACTAAACGGCAAACTAACAACCTATATAATTAACCTGGATATGCAGAAAATTACTTGAACACATTATTGCTTAACATTTTTATGAAAACCTTGATTATAACAACCTATTTTTTTTAAGCAGCATGGTTTCACGAACGACCGCTGTTGCAATTCACAGATCTTAGAGCTGGCGGCTGGTCTTCGTTCCAACATAAATATTAACGGATAAACCGACTGCGTGATTTTTTGTAATTTTTACATAACGTTTGACGAACTCGCTCATTGTTCATATTTTTAAATATATGCGCTCCGATTACATTGATTAACCATGTCATGGCTACGCAACATCCTTTCTTTTCGTTCACCATTCACCGAAGTTGGTGGGTTTTCCTCGGGGCTTTGCGGTGTCACTTCTGGTACCTCAAACGAGCGTCTCGAGATTTTTATTACTCTTGGGACACATCAATGACTTGCCCTCCACTTTGTCTTCATATGTACGGCCATCTGCCGAAGACTGCATTCAATATCACCCAATTAGCACTTGACGATTGATTGATTGTTATGTGGGATTTAGCGTCCCAAAAGCACCATATGAATATGAGAGACGCTGTAGTAGAAGGCACCGGAAACTTCGACCACCTAGGGTTCTTTCGAGTGCACCAAAATCACCCAAATAACACTTTCGGTGGTCCCCGTTCTCATATTAAAACGTCGATTTAATCTGCATTAATTGCGACATCTGTTATAGACCTTTGAACTCATATAAGGACAAGATGCTTTCCTTCAGCCGTAAGACCAATACCTCTTACTGCTCGTACATAATAAATGGCACCCCTGATACCAGCGCGTCATCATATAAGTGCCTTGGTGATAACATAACGTCGGACCTTTTGTGGCGTAACCGTAGAACAGCTATCCGTAATAAAATATCCAAAACGTAAAATTGCCTCGCTAAAAACTTGCGTACCTCGTCTTCCAAAGTACGTAACTTAGCTTACCTGTAGTTTGTTCATCCGCAACTATAACTTGCCTAGTCTTTGTGGTTGCCTCATTTGGAGCAACTAATTATTATGTTCGATAGTATTCAAAACATGTCAACCCGGTTTATTTGGCGCAATCATGAATGTTATGCCAGTGTAAATCAAATGAATCTCAAATTCCTCTCCAAACATTGGAAATACGCCACACCATTTCTTAGCTATGCCTCACGTACGTCTAGACGTGCGCTGAAGCACGTCTGATTGCCCCGCCGCGGTGGTCTAGTGGCTATACGGTACTCGGCTGCTGACCCGCAGGTCACGCGATTCAATCCCGGCTGCGGTGGCTGCATTTCTGATGGAGGCGGAAATGCTGTAGGCCCGTGTTCTCAGATTTGGGTGCACGTTAAAGAACCCCAGGTGGTCGAAATTTCCGGAGCCCTCCACTACGGCCTCTCTCATAATCATATGGTGGTTTTGGGACGTTAAACCTCACACATTAATCAAGCACGTCTGGTTAACACGTATGAAGTTTGTCTTATCGTTGCAGGCATACCGACGATCGGTATATCTGCAAGGACAAGTCAAACTTTATACGTGTTAATCAGACTGATTCACGCACGTCTAGATGTACGTCTACATGCCTCGGTAAAAGCCAGAGTTTTGCTCAAGCTCTTGGCGAAACAAGAACGTTTAATTCATCTTGATCTCTACGTACTCTTACCTTGGGGAGCGGCTTCTCTGAAGGTATGGCTAAAAACGAACCGTGAAGCTTTCCTAGAACCTCAGTCACTGCTACGACAACCACTGTATAAAGATGCATCGCTTGTGAACAGCGTGCCATGTAACGTATTTTCACTTTATTCACGTCTTGATTTACGCATCCACACTTTTGCTGTAACTTCCTAACTGCAATATTTATCTTTTTACTCTATCCTTTAGATAATATCTCATGTACATATGTCAGTTGCAATCACTTGTTTTTTCAAAGTTATCAAACTTATTACACTTGCCGCTGTTCCACTCTTACTCAATGTCATTTATTGACGTGAAATGAAAGTGAATAAATGAATGAATAAATTCAAATAATTATGTAATAAAAGGTGCGGTGTATTTAAAACATACTGAAAGGGTAGGAAAGCATGGAAGTCAAGAAGTAAAGGCGTAACAGCAAGGCACGGAAAACAGCACTCGTGTCGTTCTTCTTTGCTTTCTGTTCCGAGATGTTACGCCTTTCCTTCAGCACTTCCGTGCTCGCGCTGCATATCCTTTTAAAACTCACTTTAACCAATTGGCTCAAATAGCTGTTCTTTTTCCCTGTATTTAGAAGTCCATAGATTGGTATCAACGCAACCACTCACCCCCCCCCCCTCTTCCTGACCATATAAAAAAAAGAGAACGTCATTTTACTCAACCTTACTGTAGCACTCATCTGGACGTGAACCACCGCGCTACACCGAGACGAGGATGAACGGAAGGGCACACATAACGCTGCCACAAATTTGCCATGCATGATGATGCACGGAGAATCTTTAAGTTACCTACCTGGGCACGTAAATAATTTCCAGTAGTCGTCTCTTGTAGATGTTTCAGCTCTGTGCTTCTACCATAATGGTGCTTTACATGATCTTGACTTGACCAACATTGACATACGTAACTGCTGCTGTCATCTGCCCGTTACTTTGAAACCTATTACACAAAGATTTACTATATTTACAAGCAGTATTGCTTCTAGGATCGGTCTACCGACATTATCCTCGCAAACAGAGTTTTCTGTGTCTGCGCTGTTCGAACGCGGTGGCTTTGTTAACGTTAATCAAAGAATGGGAATAAAACAAGCTACATTTACCCTTAAAAGATTTTAGAGAAATTAAGAATCATTTAGACGAAAACTAGCGGTTTTCTGACAGTGAAATATCTTTGAATATATGGGAAATGAAAGGCAAGCTTACTCGTTACGTAGAGTTCAAGCCGTGTTCGGACAAGTTCAAATGTGTAGGCAGATTCACAAGACAGAGTGCGCAGTATCAACACATACTTTCCATTCTTTATTTCCTGGAAGAGGCCACTACATAGTGCACGACCACGTGGCACATAAGAGCTGGTGGGATAAAGCAGAAAATGTGACTTATCACTAGTGAACACGATCGCCTTTTTGTGGATTTCTGACATGAGCCAAAGCTCAAGATGAAAGTAGCCAATGCATCCTTGAAACGCTAGTTTAGCAAGCAGCTCACTTTTAGCCATATAGAAGAGCGACAATGTAAGTATAATTTTAGTTACTTATTTCAAAAACACTAAAATTTGTGAATGAGCGAAAACCTAAAATAAGAACACTATTTCTTTCTTCATTCTTTTTCTTCAGATCACACGTAAGTTGCCAATGAACTATTGCCAATTACCTATAACAAATTCAGGGCGTCTTCGGCGAAGTCGTTTGCAGAAGGCAGAGTTCTTCCCGAAACAATGGCAGGCCAACAGCTCGTTAAGAGCGCTAAACGTCGAAGATGTTTTTCTTTGAAGTTGTCGGTAAAAACTGATAAATAGTTACCATGACATTAGAAAAAGCTCCAAGCACTGTAATCTCATTGATTATCTGCAGTCTGGCATCCGTTCGTTATGAATCTTTGTTTTGGCCAAGTTCACACCAGAACACGCCCTGTAATTCAGCATTAAAAGCAGTGTTAAACGCGTGTTCTAAGCATTTGCTTAGTTCGTCACAGGGTTTTCTAAAACGCTGATCAAAGGGAACACACACACACACACATGGTGAGTATTTCCGGTGTTTCTTTTATTCGCACTTAATAAAATACGTGTCAGCAACAATTCCGCATTGCCACAATACCGAAGTTGGTCGATCTGTTTTTGAAGTCGCTTCCCGCATTTTGTGAGCCCATGTGCATCAGGCCGCTGGCAGAGGGAGTGCATGCGCACGCATCGTCAGACACAAGATAATATCACGAGGCATAAAGAAAAACATAAAATAAACGACTCGGCCTCAATCTGCTAACACAACAGAAAAGCTTCAAAACGGTATTTATTTCTTACGCTTGCTGTTGATTGATTTGTGGGGTTAAACGGCCCAAAACAACCATTTGATTATGAGAGACGCCGTATTGGAAGGCTCCGGAAATTTCGACCACGTGGGGTTCTTTAACGTGCACCGAAATCTGAGCACACGGGCCTACAACATTTCCGTCTCCATCGGAAACGCAGCCGCTGCAGCCGGGAATCGAACCCGCGACCTGCTGGTCAGCAGCCGAGTACCTTAGCCACTAGACCACCGCGGCGGGGCTACGCTTGCTGTTATTCTTTGTGGAACTTACTATGGAAGATTGGCTAATATTTGCACAATGCTATTCGAACTTGAAAGTTTGCCAGAAAGCAGTGGTGCAGCCTGAAACAAACATCACCGGACAGGCAAAAAAGTAGCCAATTTGGTTTGACGCCTGCTCATGTGTAAACAGTTCCAGACATTTGAGGGTGAATGCTTCATTTTTGTACAGTGCCCCAGTTTTAGAGATAAACAACTTCAATTGAAATGCTTCAAAAGGTCGACGGCTCCTTGGTTACATGTAAAAAAATATTTCTTCAATATTATTTCTTCCAGTTGTGGTGTCCCATTATGCACTCATCTTCGAGTGCGACAATTAGCTCGAGCACGAGCTATACAGCTTGCAAACTGGGCCAACCCGAGCGGCCCGTGAAGCACAGGAAAGGCACTTAGTTGCACATACCAGCCCTAAAAGCTCCAGCCACTAGCTCCTTGCATGCGCACAAAGAGACGTTGCAACTGCCTGGCGCAAAGCCTGCCAAAGTTGCCGTAGTCGCGATTGCTCAGAGACAAGGAACTTAAACGCCATATCATAATGCAGCTCTGTACGTGGCATAAAAGGAACTCCAGCCATATGGACGCAACGGTTCTTCTCTTTTGAAAACATCCTTCCGTCGCACCCGAATTATCTCTCTGCACGATGTCAAATTTAGCGCTAGCCAAGTTTACGATCGAAACGAAAGCAATGATGAACCAGGTATCACGCGTACAAGCCAGGATGTGGCTACAAGGGGAAAGACAGCACGCTTCGACAATTAATTGATTTCGCAAGAGGATTCGATGGTCCAATAAGGTTTATCGAAATTACCTGCCCACTTATCTTCGACCACCTATAGCATCGCGTAGCATGGCAGCACACTTATACGAGATGCACGCGCGTGCTATTGGAGAACCTCATGAATCTCGGAGATAGCCATTCAGACGTAGCAGCACCAGGCCAGTATTTTTTCTTGACTTCATAGTGCTTCAATTATCTAAGTATTCTTTCTGACTATGTTGAAAATGCCATTATGGTAAATCTTTCGTGTGCGTCCCATGCGGCATAAAAGTTGAAAACGCGCCCTTCACATTGAATAAACTAACATCAACCACATCATTTCAATCCCTGAAGGACCCATGGAAAAAATATTTATGCATAATAATGACTACACATTCGCCGGTACTCCCCCAATAAAAGTGAAGTTCTATGTAGCGCCACTAAAATGGCACCACATCCGTTCACGTTTTTATCTTCTACGTAAAAGGGACCCTTTTCACAACAATGATTTTATTACACCATGCTTTCAGACTCAAGATTTTTCACGAACTGATTTATATCATGTTGCAATCATGGCTTGAATTTTAGCGTAGCCACCGAGAGTTCACCCTGCCCTAGGAGGGAAAGAACAGGAGTGAAAGGAAAGGCCGTGATATTAAACAGACTAGAAGGGCTCGTATGCTACCCTACACTGAGGAAATGGGGAGTGGGGGGGATTCAGTACTCAAAGGAAATGTGGAGGCCAAAAAGCATGTAAAATTTGTCTTTTTGAATGCACTAGTGGAGCTCTGTGCAACAGTCACTCATCCTGTGTAGAAGTATATCAACATCAGCCTTACGTAAAAGTGCGCTATTGGCCATCTTGCACGCTCCGAAAAGTAAATAAGGGGAAAAGAATTCGCAAGTGCTTCTTGACACTGGCTGACCAATGAGTGGAAAAGGGGGGGGGGGTCGTTGAGGGAGTTTTATGCCCCTCACGAACATGATCAAGTATTGCACCCCCCCCCCCCCCCTCGTCACCACACGAAAACAAAAGCTCCGACTACGCCTCTGCTACGCAAATTGTGTCAGTTTGGCTTCGTTTTAGTCGCCTGTGCACTGTATAGTGGGTACGGTGTGCATTTTTATAGTACGGTATCAATATAGCAGACTGGTTGCATGAATCAATAGCTATTATTTCATTGCTTTAATGTGCCTAGACCACAATATCGTTTTGAGTCACGCAGTAGCAGCGTGATCTGAATACTTCAAACATCTCCAGAGTTTTTCCACATTCACCAGTACGTCCGCAAATGGGATTTACAGCCGTCCCGTGGGGTGACCGACAGCTTTTTCCTGACAGTGCCCACGTGTGAGTCGGCCAGTGCGCGCTAACGCGCACCTTAGCGTACCTCAATAAGGTTTCGCAGCCAGCCACCGACGTGGGCCAGTACACGTGCGCCTAGCATTTAGCCTCCATCGATACACGACAGTCGAGGCTGGCACCCGCGTCTTTCTGGTCAGCAGCTGAGCATCGTAACCACTACGCCACCGAACCAAACATGGCAAATTGGAGACTACCCCCATCCTTGGTGTGGCAGAGACTCGACGTTCGTGGGAGCAAGTGTTGTAGTACCTGGGATGACCTAGGCCCGTATTCGCAAACGCTCGTCGACTCGAAACTCTATCTGAATGAATCCATGAGTATGGCTTCGCGTTAGTATTTCTGCAACGCGAAACTTCGCGAGGGCCCCTTGAGCTTGACTTTAGAGCCGAGGAGCATTTGTGAGTACAGGTCTTCCTATTTTATACTGAAGCGGATCGCAGAGACCACATAGAAGGAAGTGTGTGATTGAGGTTTTACCTGCCAGATGTGGCAATGTTCTCGGCCGATCGCGAGAAAACCATCTGCTCTTTCAAAGAGCTCACTCAATTCAATTTCTTCAGTTGCCCTGACAGTTGGTTCCTGGATAGCATACTTACGCTCACAGTTGTCATTTATGCAATGTAACTCGTATTTTCAACCAAAGCCATTGTTTTGATGCAATTAGGTTTTGTTATTTATGAACGCTTTTTTTTCAATTCCAGGAAACGGGGGATTAGTGCCCGATGGGAGGACCTTCGAAGGCAAACAAAAGTAATTGTTCAAGGCCCTAATAAGCTGGTGATAGCGAGCGCTTGTGATTGTAGTCCTATCTGTGTTTTTGTTTATGCTACTTTAACTACCTCATTTCCCACCTCAACATTCATGGCTGTGAAGGAAAAGTTCCGAAACAGATGTGCTGATTATACAAAAAACAGTTCAAGCCTCCTTGGCCGTTTAGCTTTTATGAAACTTTTTAAGCAACTCGAGCAAGTTGGTGCAATTTACTAAACACGTATTTGCAAAGCATGACCCACTCTTCCTTTCTCCCTCTCCGAGCACGCGTGTGCGCACGCACGCCTCAACTTGCCCGACAGTCCAGGGGTATTACAGCATAAGGTGAAAGAGGAACACAACACCTGCGTTCGCTTACCCGGCTGTGTACACACACCCGATAACACACTGACATGTCTTCAATCCTTCCGTGGAACACATATGGAATGATTAGCGTCAGAGTGCTCGCTTTTTTTCTGTGTGTCTCCTCACTGCTTCGAGTGCATCATTGCATGAGAGTCACACAATAATTGCTTCACCGTACTTGACAGTTAAGTAGGCACAGGCATACAAACTTGGCAAGTCACAGGGCCTTTATTTACGCAGCGCATTCTAATTATAGACAGGAGCATTTTAAATTGCGCCTTAGCCGCATTAACACAGAAAAAAATCTACAAAAATTCAACTTGTTCTCGATGCTATAGTTAGAAATAACCTTAGCCGCGTTGAACACTTAGTTCACGCGTTTTCCATAAATATGGCGCATAAAAATACAAGTGGTCATGCGAGTTAACTCTGAAATACGTAAGTGTTTGTACAATACGTAAATGCTGCACAACAAAAAAATTTGCGTGTTTGCACGTAAATGCAAAAGAAAGTGTGTTTCACTCACCTCTCCATACTTATATGGCCTTTTGTCGGCCAAAGCCGCGATGAGGTTGTGAAGCATGCCGTGCTGGAGGGCACCGAAAACACACTGTCAGGTGCTGTTTAACGGACACTGCCATTGCTCATTGCATGGGTCTCTAATACTTCTCCTTGGGCGAAATGGGACGACCGCCAGCTGGAATCGAACCCTCGGTCTTCAGGTCGGCAACATAATGTCGTTACCACTATACCACAACGTCAGGTGTGCATGGCAGCTGAAGAACTATACCATCTGCTTCGTTAGACATTCCGACATATCTAGAGACAGCCCTACCGGTCTGGTGTATGAAGTACATTTTAACGACAGTCGCTCGCACGCATACATATAGAGGAACACGCTGGGGTGGGCTAATTAGTGCCAAGCTGCTTGAAACATGCAGCGATAGCTTCTTGAACCTTTGTGACTTTGTGAAATGCCTTTCAAGTCCTTACAGGACCATTCTCAGTTTCCTGAACCTTGATCCAGCTCTAGAAATTCCCGAGAAGTGCTTTGCCATACATTCTGTGGATTTATTTCCGTAAATCTGGTCACTTCAGTATCACTACAACGATTACCATATATTGTAAGCTCGCATTTCTATGCTACGATGCGCCGCACTGATTTCATCATCACATGTATGTTCTGAAAAATTCCTTTTCATTCAAACACTGTGTACATCCGACACAGGCTGCTTTCTGGTCAACGCCGAACTTACCACTCATGGCACATTGCGGCCGCAGTCGAAAACTCTAACATTACGTAACTTCCTCTTGAAGCTTAGGTTCTCTGTCCCAAAAAATAATTCGTGTACTTTTTACCAGCCTAACTGCAGTCATTGTGGACGTACCTGAAATATTAGGCCTAAGAGTGACTCGATACTGACTACGCTCAACTTTGGATTTGTGCTGTCAGTTCAAATCGTTGGTTTCATTCGAAGCAACTGATTTTCGTTCAAGGTAGGATGTTCAGGGTAAGATGTGGCTTCGAGAAGTGCTTAACAAGAAAATGTTTGCTTGCCTACGCTGGGCTGACTAATAAGCTCACATGGTGCTCCAGTTTAAAACTGTACTTCGTAACTTTCACTTCAACCTTAGGTTCTCTGTCACAAAAATTAATTTATGGCTTCTGGCCAGGTTAGTTGCAGTACCTAAAGTATGAAGCCAAAGTGTCTATATCACACTTTAACGATTGTTATGTAAGTTACCTAAACGTTTATCAAGTAGCTTAATGCCCTCAAGCAACCTCAACAGAATCATTAAAGCGGGCCGCTACTGAGAACGAATGAACATCGGTACGAAATATTTTCGTCGGATATTGTGGTACTTGGGATGTTGAGCAGATTCTACTAAAACACAAGCTATTCATTCTCTGTATGCCGAGAAGTATAACAAAATATGTTTTACTATTTCGAATGCACCCCAGTTGACACACAGTAGGGGTCAAGTGCATAATGTAAGTGGTCTATTGTTCTAGTACACCTGCTTGTATTATTGCAAGTGTTGTTGCCCTTTTCTCCAGGCAGTGCACTTTGCTCCTGCGCTTCGGCAGTTTACTCTAAGAATTTGTTTGTTTGTTTTTAGTATGCAAGTGGTGCTGCTGTGCATGCGTGCCCATTTCACCTCAAAGAGTTTTGGCGAAATATGCGTCAACAGGCTTTCGAATGCTCTACCAAAGAAAGAAATAGGTTTCCTGCAGAACGCTTGCATACATGATGTTCATGGCATGCTACCACGGTGATTACGTGGCCATGGGTGTTCTCTGTTTTCTATCTTGGTTTTATAATTTTTCATATTTGTCAGATACTGCTCAAGTATAACTGCATGGTTCCAGCAAATAAAGCTTGTTGTGAGTCAGCGCCGCTGTCTCCTATTTCTTGTCTTCTGTTTTTTTGTAAAGGCGTCATTAAATGTTCACTTTCTCCCCATCTAAGAGAGCGCACAACGACCCTGCTCACCTTCTCACTCACTGAGCCAACCTCTCTGCAGCCTTCATCCTCTGTTGTTTCGTACCGAGCCTCTCTCTCCACTCCTTCATGTATTTTGACTGAATGGGAAAGCTGGGGACGGGGGGGGGGGGTGCCAGTTGTGCTGTCTGCCTGATGATGACCATATACAGACACGGTTAGCTCCTAAAAAGATCAGATCTTAAGAAAGGTTTACGTGACGACCGCTGGAAGCTTCGGTAAGTGATGCCTGTTCGGCCATTGCAAAGCAAAAGTATTTTTTTTCTCAATGTGATACGCCAGACGACTTAGATATACAGATGTGTTTGTACCGTCATTATGGCCAGTTAAATGTGTAACCGAAGAGATCAGCATTCGGAAACAGTTTTTACGAATGAATTACTCCTGAGAGCATCTTTTTCATGCTAAATGAGTAAGAGGTCGTTTTGCTAAGCGCAATACTGTGGTTTGGATTCCTGGCCGTTGTGATCATAATCTTATGAACGAAGTATACAATAAAATGTTCGCTATTATTGAGTGGCCTGCTGTGTTACAACATACGTTGCGCAATAATCAGACTTCGGTCAACAACATCTATGTTGTACTTTTTCTGTACCAGTCCACGTTATAAATTAAGGTTAGCGACAGTGCTCTAACCTGTCCTAGGCTATGACGCTTAAAAGGAAAAGGTCGGCTGCGCCCCAACACGACACCATACATGAGGCACTACAACCACAAGTATCTGATTGGCCTCACCGCATTTACGGGAACAATCTGGCAGCATCCACGCCTTTTCTTAATCAAAATCTGGAAATCTGCACATAGGTGCAGCACAGATACCAACAGAGAACAAGATAGAGACAACAGAACGATATAAAGGTTGTCCATGGTAGCAAGGGCAAGGAACTGTTTTAAGTTGTGTAAGATCACTGCTATACAGATTACAAGACAGTGAAACCTTCACTTTATCTTTGTGGCATTGCTCCAAGCACTGCATGTGACGGCCACGTGATAATAACGTTGCCGCTCCCACACCGTATCGCTTAATGCGATTCATGAAATTTCGCGCGAAGATAGGGAAAATGTGATTCTCAGGGCAGTGCAGAAAGGTAAAAGTGGAGTTAGGAAGTTTTGTCCGCTGACGCAAGGCAAACTCACATTCGTCATTATATTGACCACCCTGGTGAAATCCCAACATCGTCGTTAGCATCATCGCCATCATGGCGATCCTAGAAATTCATTGGCTTGTCTCTACTCAAATTAGATTTATGCAACTGACCCTCTTCAGTCATTTCAGTTTCATTGCGTGCTGTTTATTCAGCTCTTTTTTTCATTCAAGGGTTCCCCACTTGTGTCCACTCAGGCTGGCTAATTATAGTGAGGTCCAATAATGTACAGCGGCACTCAATCTGAGTTGCGATGATCAATGTCGTCCCAAGCGTTAACATTACCAGCGGCAAATGTGAAATTTTTTTCAAAATATCTGAATTAGAAACAATATTTACGCTCCTGATTGTTTTCTATGTCACTTCCACTACGTAGTTTTGGGGCCGCTTTGACCACGAGAAACATGTTGCAACACATACTAGGCATAAGTCTACCTCCAACTCCATCTTTTGGTGTATTACATCATGCATATAAGGACCCTATATGGATGAATGAGTCACAGATTACGATGCAGCGCAGCCTCAATGAGTTCAGCAGCGCACAAAGGTGTAGGTTGTGCAGTTCACAGCGTCACGCTACATATGGTATGACTGATATGTAGGATTGACAGTGAATAAACACGCCGTTGGTTTTCTCGCACTTTCTTGGGCGTGAAGACGACTGAAACGAAACGTTGTTGATCATCTGTGAAGCCTTGTAGCCGAAAGGTTAAGCAGTGTGAAACATCAAAGGAATGATAGCCACATAATCATTAGTAGCAAGAAAACATACCAAAAAAAGTTCAAACAAATTTCACAGAAAACGATTCGTGTCACTGGAAAGTCTGTGCAGGTTAGAAATACTAACCCGCAAGCAACGCCCTTCCGGAGTGGTCTCTTCCCCGCGAACTAACCTGGGGGCTACTCGACCTCGGTGTTTTGGCGAATCTGTCCGCAACTCGTATAGCAGAAACAGAATATGGCAGATCTATTCTGTTCAAGGCCTCACGATGCGTGAACGTTGTTCAAAGGGGAAATATTCCGAACCACTTCACTTTTACGGAACACGGATATGAAAAACCGTCGAACAGGGGCTGTTGATGGAGCTCAAATTCGGGCAAGAAGACTTGACTTTGTCAAGACAACAACTCATTTCCTTAGCAGTTGCGGCCTTGAGAAAGACAAGGCGGCTGGCCGAAATGTTGGCGCCAGCAACATGCTCTTGTTGGCGTCAGCAAGACATACTCTGGGCCCTCTAGCCTAGCTCACCACCTTGCCAATTTATATAAAATATTTATTGCTTGTAAATAGACCACTTGATAAAGGCATAAAGTAAAGACGAACACAATGTCTAGAAACTTTACTGCAGAAATTTTCAGTGCAGTACTGCATTCGCGATCTACAAAGTTTTACTGTCTCTGGAGTGCAACCGACACCAACTATAGTCAAAGTTTCTGCACATCTAGACAATCCAGTGGAAAGCCCACGCGGGCACCATGAATGGAGACGCACTCCAAGTGTTATACCGATGCCCGACGACCTTGCTTGAAGCCCGCTGATTTCAGAGACAGGCAGCAAAGCCAAGCCGCCACGCGAACCGCCCTTCTGCCTGTCCATCCACACGTGCGCGCGTGCTCACAAACACACACGAACGGCTGCGCAAATCTTCCACAAACCGTTTGTTTTCGCGGTAGCGCGAAGGAGAGCCTTGCGGATAATTAAGGCGGCTCCGCAGCAACACACGCTGGCGTTAGCGTCGACGTCGTCGGCTTAATGCGGTGAGGCCTGCTCATGACGCCAGCCAAGACATTGGGTGGACTCGTGCCCCAAGAATAAGTGAGCTCGTAGCGATAGCTTTTGTAGACGGCATGGGGAAAACGGTCTAAATAGATTAAACGTAGCCAGCAGTAGATTTCAGGCACATTTTCCAGAATGGATGCGTGTTCGATCTGCCCGCCTCTTCGACGTTAGATACGCTTCCCCTTTCCAAAAAAAAACTATAAAACAAGACGGCTACGTTGAAAGCCCGAGTAATCGAATGTGCTTCGTTTGCGCTCGCTTGATCGAGCATTTGCGTTCCTTCCCCATTCTTCTCTTGTGGTTCCAAATTCGGATATGGATTGCAATAATGGTGCTCGTCACTGTCTTTCTGGCGCGCATCTCTGGCAGGCGTTTATTTAACTTTGGTTTCTTTCACGGGGAATCTGCTTTCTCTTTCCGTTATTTTTCTCTGTCTTTCGGAGATATCGTCGAAGTAGAATTTGCACTTGGTCGGTTAGCCCTCCCGCTCGTTGTTTTCCGGTCACCTTACCAGCCGTTGTCACGTGACCACTTTCCGTGCTGGCAGCCGGAGAAGATGGGCCAACGAGGCCGTCTTTCTTGAAAGCGCGTGGTCACCGACAGGACCAAGAAAGTCACGCCCTCATTGAAGAAAGTGAGCCGCTGAGGAGTGTGCTTGAAAGGTGGTTACGGGAAAATAAAACGCTTCTCACTGTCTCTCTTTTGCCAAGAAAACAAGGCACAGCTGCAGGCGCTTTGACAGTTAACGTTTCAGATTGACGCCCTGCCACTGATTGATGAGGTTAGGTATATATTCTGTGGAGTGTCTTTCAGTATGCGCACTTGTGTCATGTGCTGGACACCAAATACAATTGTGTAAAATGTCTTCCAGTGATCACGCCTCGCTGCAGAATATCAGTGCATCATTATCTGGATAACGTTGGTATATTATGGGGTACAGTGGTTTCGTCGAAACTGGCAGGATGTGCAGTTGAGGTGAACTGACCGGCTCATTATATGTGCTTCCTGCCGAAGCAGGGAACTACATCATGTGCTCTTTTAATAACAAAGCAGGCACCACATGTTCAACACGATCAATATTACAATGGTAGTAGAATTAACATGTAGAAAGCATTCGGTACTATAACGTCGCGAATTCTTGTGCATGATTTCCAAAAGCTGCTAGTAGGTTATCCGTAATAATGTTCAGGACAAGGTGCCAGCACTAAAATATGCTTGCTTAACATCATGGTATGTTGGGAAGATGGAATATTTCAGGTAAAAAAATCACAGAGAACGACATTTTTTTCTCCGTTTCATAGGTTGATTCGAGCGAGTCATCGCTTCGAACTCTATAGCTACTAAGGGTATGCCGAATCGTTTATTATATTTTAACGCGGTTTAGACACTTCGTATGCACGATTGTGGCATTTCTTCGCTTCTACGTGCAGCATCACACAGCTAATCACTTAGCCAATCTCTTCGCTAGAAATGGCGTGATATCCAGATGATCCCAGTGATAGGCTTTTCGCCATTCAGGCTGTCGTATTTTAAAAGAAAGCTCTCCAGACTGCCGAAATTGCTCTCCCACGCATCGTTCAGGGATGAAAAAGTTCATCAAAACGTGGAAGCCACAACCAATGCCTTTTTGATTATTGCTGCTTTTCCGTCATCTGCCACCACAAGCCCCGAGGATGACGCTGCACCGAGCACGCACAATGCTTTGCGAAGGAGTCCTCATCTAACATGACACGCATGTGAAAAAGCACGCAGGTCAGTGCGTTACAAGAGACAAGCCGAAGGGCTTAATGCGGAGACTACTACATATTTCATGTGAGGTTCATCTGTGTCCCCCATCCAGTCAGCCCCCCCGCACCCCCCTGCTAGTATAGGCTATTTCAGTAGAGTGGCTTGATGGGCGAGTAAGTTTAAATCCTGAAACATTGCGCTGCGTTTATGTAGTTTTGTCTCGTCTGGGCTTTTAAATGCGAATGCATTTCTAAGTCTAGCTATGTCAGGCGTCCGTCGGGATCCGTCCACCACCCTCTCCCATGTGAAAGCTGCTGGTGCGCGCGTTCCTAGAAACCGGAACACGCACCGTGTCGTGCATCGGCATCGGCTTTTGTCAGCAACAGCTGCGGGCGCACGCGCTTATCCTCGCCCCTAAAAACTAGAGCCCCCCCCCCCCCCTTCCTGATTGACTTGAACGTCGCTTGCCACCGCCTCAATGCAGTGCGAGTGAAACGCGTTTGTACCGTTTGTGCTGCCAGTGTTTGTGTAGCGTTTGTGTTGATAAGACACTGACATTATGGCCGTCAGGCAAAATGACAAGTGCAGTGCTTCGCGACTCCTTTCGTCGTTCACTGGCTGATGAATGTGTGAATAAATGGTAACGGTATGAATTCTTGTCTCGTGATTAATTTACACACTTAAACTCACTACGCCGTGTATTCTCGGCGCAAGAAATGCATTCGAATTTCCTTTAGGGAGAGGGGGCGGGAGTATTTTTTGCGCTAAGTCTACCGTTGGGCTGTTTCAGCGTGTCGTCGGTTCGCAAAAAACCATTGCGCTTACTGTTTGCTTCAATGCTGACAAATCGTTTTTTCAAATGGAAGCACTTTTTCCTACAGCTGGTGGGCAGCTCATGGACCTGCATAAGGCACCCCCTTTTGCGTGCTGAATGTAAATTTCTTGTCGGAAAATGATGAAGTGATAGGAAACTTGCTAATATTCACTGCATTTTTGGCATCCCTGTTGCAGAAGTGCTGTTTTTTTTTTCGACGATTACGAACAAGAAAGGCGTAATTTGAACCGTGATGCCATTCAGACGTGTTCGCCGAGCTATGGAACTTTCAACACGGGCAGGGTATACGCACACTTCCTTCCACGAGACGCACAAGGCAGGGGGATAGAAAATGAAGACGAAATGTCAGAGATTGGATGCAATCACAGATAAGAAATCAAAGCGTGAGACCACTATGTGTCCGTAAGAAGGCGGGCGTCTCTCGGCGCTTGCTCCTTCTAGCCCGAGGCACGAATCGTGCCCCTATCGAAATGCAGCGACCCGCCGCCGGCCCGTCGCCTCCGGTGTCGCGATGATTCCGCGGCCCGTCGCCCGCAGTGTCCTCCAGGAAGGGCGCGACAAACCAGAAAGGAGTACGTTCGACCGATCTCCTGGTAGACGTCTGGCCGAGACACTGCTCACCGAGGTCGGCCCAACCAGGATGCGGATAGCGGTGAGTGAGTCTGTGTGCGGAGCGGTGGCACTTAGGTTTGGAAACACGAAGTGAAAGTGAGAACTTTCCTGGTTGTCGGGTGGCAGCGTAAACACACTTGACAAATGGGGGCCAGGAAGCTGCGTGCCGTGCGTGACTCGCGCCCGTGACACTTCGTGGTCCTAGCTAGCTTCGGGGTCTTTTACAGTCGTTCGTTTCTGGGCCCGAAATGTCTCTCCCAAAACGTAGAGAAGGATGGCCGTATGATCAGCGAAGGTAAAGTAGTCCTGCATATGGGGAGTCAACTGCGAAATTCTGGGCAGAGCAAACAAACACCAACTTTTGTACTTTCTGTCATTTCGTCATTACACTCAATGGCGGCGCCAGTATTTTTGAGTTGACTGCCAACATTCACAAGTGAACTGTTTCAGAAGAGAAGGGAGGCGGGAAACTTATGCGTTGTTGCGGTTGCGTATGTCTACGTTTGCCTTTGCGGAGGCAAGGAGGAGGACCGGGGCCGGCAAAAATTTGGAGGGGGTGCTGTAATCCTTCCTCGTGCTCTTCGATGGTGCCGCCCATTTCCGCACTGTGCTCAGACATGGACAAGAGAGGAAGTCAACATTTTTAATAAAAATGCCTGCAGAGTCTGCACAGCCTAATAAACACTGCAAACAAAGACGAAAAACGCTGCGCTGAGCGCAAGTTCGCGAAAGTAGCACCGCTAGGATAATTTATATCTGTCAAAAAATAGCGCATAGGTGACAAAACCATCATTTTTGTCACCTATCATGGGTGGCGCCAACTGGCAGAAGGTTACATAGTTTTCGAAAAATGTAACAGTTCAGTGTATTTGGAACTGTGTTGTCAGCAAAGTAGCAATCATGAGGCTAACAATCATATGTGGTGCAGGATCACTGATGCTATGGAAACACCAGGAAATCCAAGAAAAGTCGCCTTGTCAGAAGTAGTATCTGTAGTTCTAGTCTCTAATTGGGTCATGGCATCCATGACATATTGGCTATCATCGATGGCGTAGGTGACCTGCTGCAGGTGCTACTTGTTCTGAAAAAAACTTCCATGCATGCGTGCCTGCAAGTTCGGTGGTTGTTGTGTGTACCCCATTCCGCGTCACGTGATCGTGCACAAAATCTGAGTCGTGAGGCGCGGAGTGCTTTATCTCTTGCCCAATTTTCTGGCGTCGTGCCCTCTGCACATTAACGAGCATAACAAATGAGGTGAACAACGTTTCATTTTTTCGCCCGCTAAGGTCAAGGAGGCGAAGTTTGTTTCCACAAATCGTTGCTTTCGCAATTAGGCTTCTGGTGGCAATTAAATGTGTTTGGAATCACATTTCCGTGTTGGCGAAATGGCCAAAGTGAATCGAACGTTTCGTGTGCGAGTCGGATTTCTAATAATGTAGCGTTTAATGTTTCGGTGATGTCGTGATACGGGCAGCATTGACCATGGCATTGGCACCACGGCACGAGACAAGCTCAGTCAGAAAACACAGCACGCACTCAGCGCATCTATCGCTGTTTCGGTGTGATCAAATAGGTGTAACACTAAGTGAGCACAGTGGCCCACAGCCAAGCCAGGAGAGATGTTGTAAATAGATATGGTCATTCAAGGATAAGAATAAGCGACTGCTGCGAAAAAAGACACGAGCATGAACTGCGATGACGACATCTTGGCATGTGCTGGAAAGCGGCATTGCTACTGCGCGTCTAAGATAACTGCGTTCGATTTCTGCAGGAAGTGAACGGTTGAGTGGCTGTTAAAACCCATAACATTTCGCTGAAAAAAATAAAAAAATTTACAATACATTCACCTTTCCTCTGCATGTTTTGCATAACATCAATTCCCAAAATACATGGGATCTTCACATTTTTGTTAAGTACATATATTGTTTTCTGTGAAAAAAAAATTCATTTGAATAGCTGTATATTACTCCCTGCAATCGGCTTGTTCAAGGCACATCAGACAATAGTTTATAAAAGATGTCATTTCTTTTCTGAATGGTATGTGTTTAAGCCAGTGCTGAATCTCTTCTGTGACACATCAGCTGAGTTGGGATGACCTCGACGTAAATTTATCGAATCTTCACTTAACGTTCTCTCTTTCATAATGCCTTCGGTATCAACCTGGTAATGAAAAAAAAAACATTACTTAAAGTGCCATCTTGCTTTTTCACAAATGGTGCCAGCCAAAATAAATCTAACAGCCACAACAAAACGAGGCAGAAAAATAACGTTGTCTTGAATCACAAAGGAAAAAGAGAACCAAGCAAGAGTAAAAAATAAAGGCTCGTTCCGGTATAGCGTGTGGCAAAAAGCAAGTTGAAATCTTTACGCACGATGACCTACAGAATTTTCGATGAGTGTAGAAGCGGCGTGCACATGCTGCGAGTAAAGTAAATGTTTTTCGTTCAACATACTTGGAAGCTATCGCCACACATTAGCCCGCTTACTTTTTTATATTCAGTGTATAACCACTGTACTTGAATTGTTTCAAGTAAATAGTAGCGTTGTTTAGCTTAAATAGACAGGTGGGAATTCGCCCGTTTCAACTTCTAACTTAAAAGTTACAATAAAGCCCAAGTTTGTGCTAGCTGGGACATTCTTAGTCTATATGGAGCACATTCAACATGGTTGCGCCAAAAAAACACCCATGAAGCTGTTTGTTGCGACTTTCTGATTTCATCAACATGTGCTTTCCTAACAGCAGGTCTCCTTTCAGCCTTGCACTGTGGGACCTCCTTCAGAATATTCCATAACTTTGTGTTTATGTATTCACTTCGATTAACAATTTAGTTTCATTATTATTTTCGAAAGACAGTACACAGAACAGGCGCAAACTTCAATTCCGAGTGATTCAGAAAGTTAATGCAAGTAATTATGAATAGACATAATTTGGCATGTGTCTAAAGAAAAATGAAGATACAAAATATAAAATAAACGTACTGGTGAACCCTAGTCAAAATAAATAGAGATAGTATGTTTCTTTGGCCTCACGCTACTATCATGAGTTCAACACGTTTCACTTCCTTTAGAGATGAAGCAATTCCTGTTTTTTTTTTACCATGCTTACACTGCCGAATAACAACCGCTAGTTGCATAGTGACTAAGTTTGTAAGATTAAGATGTAGTCTCTTCGCACGAGGTTGCATAAATTCGATAATATTGCAACTAGCCTTTGTACAGAGAATGATGATAACGCCTTCCGTGCATCCCCCTGAACATTGAGTAATGATAATATTACTAAGATATTTCTATGTGCTTAGCATTTCAAAACCACGGTATGGTCATGATAGACGCGCTAGTGAGGGGCTCCCAAAATTTTGACCATCTGGGATTTTACAAGCAAAATTGTAAATACACGGGTCTCACTCTTGTTCCTCGCCATCAAAAAAGTGACTGCCGCAGCTGGGATGCGATCCCGCAACTTTCGGGACAGTAGGTTGCGACATAACTTTTACACCACTGGGGCAGGTCTATATGCCTCGCAGTTTATAACCAAAACTTCAAATCGGACCTATGAAGGGGTGTTTTGAGTGGTCAGAATAACGCCTTGGCTCACAACAGGAAGAATACTCAGCTACCACTGAATTAAATGAATTATCGAGGTTTCCAATTTCGAACAGTTCTTAGAGAAGCGCCTTTTCTTTATCGGGCAGTAAAAAGTTAATATTTTTCTTGAGTTCGTTCTTGGGCAACCACAATGACGCTCAGAACGGGAAAGGGGGGGGGGGGGGTGTCAAGTTTAGTGTTTTGTAAAGACTATTGATAATCATTAAAGAACACTATACTTGACACCCCCCCACCCTTTTCCCATTTACTGTGATGCCGGTTATGTCAGACTAGTTAAAGTTCCTGACTTTCTTTTTCTTTCCGTGCTTTCCCTGAGGCCCTCAACAAGATATAGTTTAACAATCATAAGCAAAAAGACGAAGGGTGCCATTCGCCGTGCTTAAGATGCCCATACATTCTGCCACGCTTTACCTTGGTTATGGTACTATGTTTCTGGCCCGTAGGTCACTGTAATGAGTTTCGGCTGCTGCGACCACATTTTGCATTGCACAGCGAAATTCCAGAGATGTCTGTCTCATATTTCAATATATGTGCACGCGTATAAGAACCCCAGGTGGTCCAGTTTCCGGACATTGATTACGACGTCCCTCAAACTCGTGCTGTGGTTAGAGATATAAAACCTCAAACAACTACCCGAATTCGCCCCATTTGTTTTCAATTCGCTGTGATTTCTGCGCTGTTAACTTTTTCGAGAAATCAGGCATAGAAAACCTTCCCACGAGCTATTTTTTTCCCAATACAAGAATCCCTTATGGTTCTGACACCATGATATTTAGAAAGGCTGGCATAAAAAGATGTTTTTTTCAGTCGCAACCTTGTATTCGCACATGCATACAAAGAACCACTCAATCAGCCTTTGATAAGGTCGCGCTACAGCGCCGATGCACCCTTCTATTTTGGTTCGGCCGTTCCGCATGCAATTCACGGGGTGCGCTTCGATCACGGTCACGAGCATGGACCACGCATCGCCTTCGATGTCACGGAACGAAGGCCTGCGGCCGTTTAGGCCGTGCAACCTGGCGTGAAAGCACCCATTTAGGGGACCTTCTTTCTTTTCTTCACTCCGATGAACCGCTGTCTTGCCGCACTACGAATTTGGTTTTCCAACTCTCGCCATTTCTCAATACCCTATTGGCTACTTTTCGTGGCTCTGTCGTCGCTTGCCTCGCCTCTGGAGCCGAATATTCATTTTTATAACAAAGGAACGAGCATGCGTGCGACTAGTGTGGCAGACGATTCGAATCGTTCGCAATCTGTGCTTTTTTTTTTCTCTCCCACACGGTATCGCGCTCGGCCTTGCCTTCAGTGCACGTCCCGAGAATCATTTCGCGTGCGCGCGTTGTCCCCTCCCTGGGTGACGCAGTTTGGAGGGGAAACGTTGGACGCAAGTGGAATCATGCAAGAAGACGGTCCTCAAGGACGACGCCTGCGTCCCTTGCCCAGCGATCCGTCGCTGAGGACCAACTGGAGGCGGCGCGTGCCTTGCCTGACGGAGGAAGCACGTCACAGAGATGTCCGGTCTCAGACCAGAAGCTGCAGCAACGGAGGCACCGTACGATTAATAATGAAGCGTGTAGGCATGCCAGCTTGCGGCGTATACGAGAGCCAAGCACTGGCCAGAGGCTCTCGCCTTCTTCCCTTCCTCCTTTCTTTCTGATAACCTTTTTCTCTCTCCGAAAGTTCGTCCAAAGGTGGACGCGCGCAATACAAGCAGTCAGCCGCGAGTTTAGAATCATAAAATACGGTGTCAATGCCAGAAACACCGCTTTTTGTTATTTTATTACTTTTTAGGTGGATTTCACTAAATGCCGCTAACGAAGCCGCTGTCTGGCGAAGAAGTAGGCTGGTCACGTCGTCGCCTTGCAATTTCGCATCGCCGTCAGCTGGGAGTATTGTTTGCCGAGCAGTCACTGCGCGCAGTATCTGGATTCAGAATGAAATAAAACAAATTGCCTACCAAATGACGTGAGAATTCAGCGCGAACGCCTCTTCGTAAAACATCGAGCGTATACGGTCCCGGCGTTGAAAGGTCGTGTGGGAATACTGCGACATGTGGAAGCGTCTCGTGGGAAAGAGAAAAAAGTAGGAGCGTATTTTAATGCTTGCTTCACAGTAATTGCTGCCTCACGAATACGATGTAGTACCCTGTTAAGTGCACAAATAATTTTTACAGGACCATTGCTTTGAATTCGCACTACAAGTCAACTGAAAGACATGAACAAATATTGTTTTTTATTGCACGCTTTTGTTTTCTTGAACCATCGGTATTGCGAACGCTTCTTTATTTTCGTGCACAACTTCTAGCTAATGCTAATGAACAATCGAAGCAACAAAACTTATTTTAGCACAAGTGCGATCGAGTCGCGGCACTCAAGACATGCCAAGCATTCCTTATTTGTGTTAGATATCGACTAAGTTACAAGTGTATTATTACCGCCAAAGAATAGGCTGACATAAATACCCCGTCATCATGAGGCGTAGTTTGCCTACAATGGCGGAGGCCAAAGCGTAGCATCGTCAACTGAGGATTACGTTTAAGTGGGTTGAAATACATAAGCACCTTAAAGGCTTCTAACACGACGGCATTAAACAGCTCATTTCGCAGAATTGCCAGGATGGGTTTCATTGGTCGTGAGCGTAAAATTATCATCTTAGCGTAACCTAAAAATTGAGCATCTCTGCGTAACCAAAAAAAAATACAATTACGGGGCTTTTAAGCTCCGCCTTCATTAGTGGAACGCGATAGAGTTATCTTGTCCCTTGAAAATCTTAGCGCATAAAATGCTTCAAAATTTGCTATGCACCGACTACGTGGACTTAAAGGAGTAGGCACAGTAACGTGTGTGTCTTTTGTACCAGGTTACTAGCTTCAAACAATGAAGTCATATGATAATCACATGTTCTGACACCCGGTAAAAATGTACGCTTGTGCCACGCCTTATTGCTGCAATGCTTCGTGTTGTATTGAGAAACATGTATACAGGACGTGTGTGATTATCAAGCTCGTGAAAGTTAGTTTCACTACATTTCGAAGCACAAGAAGTTATTTTCACTGTATTTACAAAGAGAGGCATGGCTTCGTGGTAGAACACCTGCTTGCCCCACAATTGACCCGGGTTCGATGTCCCTATGAGCAAAGATATTTAGGGGGCGAAGTTCCTTACGCTGGGGCTCAGTCCCTCCTTTGTAGTTACCTCTTACTTCTCACAATGTTCATTAGATGGCGCTGCGCTGTATCAGTACGTAAATTGATCCCTAGAAGGCGTGGACGCATGTAGTTTAATTTGATAGGATGAACAGAGGGATAGACGTCTGAGCTAAGAGCCCCATAGTGTGGGAATGAATTCGAGAAATCGAACCATTAACTACGGCGAATACGCATCCTTGCGAAGTTCTCATAAAGTATTTTTTAAATGTGAACACGACGATATAAAATCAATTACGCGTCTCCCGCCTACTGTGCATAAAGCATACGCTCACACTGGGACTAAAACGAGACGTTATACATAAGACCATACATTTGTTTTTTTTTATTTATTTATTCACTTGTAGTACCCTCAGGGTATAACTACATTGCCGAGAGGATGGGGTGTGCAATGTAAAAATAAAAGAAAAAGCATAACAATTACAGTAAATTTGAAGCATTACACATAATAATTTCAAATCTTTTAAAAGACATTAGCGAAGTACATCTAGTGAATAAGTTGCAAGCATTGTATGGGAAACAAACGTATAACTTTACGATAAGCTTGATAGGATAGTTTTCTAATAAACACGTATAGTCTAATAAACACGTATACTAAAACGAAAGCTCCCAATTAAATGGTGCCCTTATAGACACAAGCATCATACGCAAGGAATAGTTCGCAAAAACAACTTGAAACCGATCGTGAAGCAAGACACACGCGTACGCAAGGTCTATCAATGGGGATGAGGTTGCGCAGGCAACTTCACCACTGTGCCCTCACCAACCCCGGGTTGGTGTTGTGCTCAAAAAAAGCTACCCAGTTAATGCAAAAGTGACAGTAGGGCGTTGACGTGCCGTTTCACAACAGCCTGAAAAGTTGTCCCCGGTTTTGCAGAGGTACGCATGGGAAGTTAACAGTTATTAGAATGCAAGATCACGAGTTTCCGGTGGTGGTTATCATCAAAAGCGTGTCTGGTCCTGGACATTGAACGGTGACACATACGAATGCGTGAAGTACGAGGAAGACCTAGCTCCCCACACCTCCCCCTAGATGATTAAGGGGTGACCTTTTCCGCCTGCCTCCTCTGCGTGAGCGCCTATGAAGCAGGACACATGAGTAACGTAAGCATGGGGCAATATTAAAACAGTACTTATGAAAGGAAAGCTATGTGAATGGGTCCAGTGAAGTTGGCGAATAATGGGGACCATAACACGAGATTCACAGCTAAGGACACTATCAACCTACTAGTGCAGTGGTTATGCTGTTGGACTGCTGACCAGCAGGTCGTGGGATCACATCCTGGCCACAGCGGCCGTAGTTTCAAAGGAAAAGAAAATACTTGAAGCCGGTGTGCTTAGATATAAATGCACGTTAAGGAGCAGCAAGAAGTGAAAATTTTCGGAGCCCTCCACTACGGTGTCCCTCGTAATCATATCCTGGTTAGAGGCATTCAGTAACAGCAATTCTTAATCAGGCCACTGTAGAGCAGCAGTGTTCTTCGATGTTTTCGCGCAGTACGTCTGTTGTCCATTATGCACAACATCTTAGGTGTTTCCTATAAAATGTTCTAGTTTGTGATTGATCTGAAAAGCAATTGCACTTTCTAAAGCGTGTTAATGTGCTGTACAGGTTCGCGACTGGCTGGAACACTTTGCAATGAGATGCATACGAAGGAAACAGAGCACCTTAGTAGGAGTTCATGCAGTGAATTAGAGTACGCACATGTATTTATGTTAGTGAAAAATAAAATTATGTTTGTCTAAGTCTAGATAGGCGTATAATCAACACCCTCTTTAGGTGATTTTTTATAAGCTTGCACCCAAGAGGTAAATTTACACAAAATCAGACGACACGCTCATGCAGTTTTTTTTTCTATTCTAGTTACGTTACACCAAAAGAAAAACAATAAATCCCTCTAGAAAGGCTACAATGTTTGAGATGTCTCGAAGTGATTATATTAGCTAGTTTATCTTCTTTTTTTTTCTTTTCTCTCTTCTCGCACTGTGAATGTGCGCAACGCATGCGTATGAATCTCGCAAACTTATTTTCTTTTAAGAAGCAGACGATTACGCGCCTGTAATAGGAACTAATGCGAGAAAAAAGCATCTTGAGACGTCCTACTATTCATGCGTACGACACCATTCTCACAGAGTTTCTTCAATTAGCATGCATGTTCGTCGAGCATTATACACAGCGCTTTAGAATTGCCCACGGCCATCTCTCATTCTCCTTCGTTGCAAGTGGTTTTACGTTAGGACTATACAGGGTACATTTGTTCGGGATGCGGTCTCGCACCTTGCAAACATCCGTTGCAAGGAGATCACTTTACTTCAGTATGCTGCCAGTGTGGCTACTAGGCTGAGAAGCACTTACTGCAGCGAACATGTGGCCGAGCTCTCGGGGACAACTTTTCATTGTCCCGGTGATCTGGCGGCCGGCTGGTCGGTGAGACGTGCACCGAACTCTTAAGCGAACTGCCGTGCTAAAGCAGGTCGGCCAAGGGCGGTCGGGGTTTCCACGGCGCTGCTCCTATATATTTCACACACTGTTCGGTCATTGGGGAATACCCAGTTTATACGGTGCGTGGGATCGATATCGGACAGTGCGTACAATTGCGTAGGTATGCACGTCTGTGCTTCGAGGTAATTCGTGAAGACGCGTGGAATAAACGCTCCTGAATTCAGCAGTGTCTTTCTCCGTACTTTTACATCAGGCCTAACTATGACTGTAATAAATATTTGATATAATGCTGTGGGTATTGCCTCTGTGATTACCTGTCAACCGTGCAGTCTCGGATGTCAGATCAATGCGTATTTATTTGCCAATGCAGCAACCTTGCTCCACCTCACACGGCAGCTTTTATTTTCTGCTTATCGTGGTGTGCGTAGTGTATACCTATACACAAACTCGATGTTGCGCCTTTATTATTGCTACGTTAAAGCAACCAGCAGGTTCGCTCATTGTAGCAATGAGAGCTACAATTTAGACGTAAAAACTGAGGTGCAGGCCACCTAAGCTCTCGTTAAAAGGGGTCAGGTTGTCCGTATATGATACATCTCACAATATGACGTCTCTTTGTGCATAAAAGTTGCCCTCGCATAATGAACGCCACTACTCCTATAAAACGTAATTTTAGATTGTTTGGTCTGCATGGCCTTTTTTTCTTTTTTGAAATGTTATGCTTGAAGTATGTCACGGCTGTATGAAGTACGACAAGCTACAAGCATCCCTGTGGTAGTAACGTATAATTACCACGTATAATGGTACTCCATGAGAATAATCCTCACGTGCAGCGTCGTTAAACTACGAGAATTCATTGCGCTCGCCTTCACTACAAAACCATACTTTACGGTGGAGCTTTAAGCCCTCCAATTTATTCGCAAACCATTCATTGAGTTTATATTGAAACGCACCCTGTAAAATGTTGCATTCATTCATAGCTTCAGTACCACCTTATTCGTGTGTGAAAGCTACAATCTTACTTGTTTAACTCTATTTTTATTGATGAAAAAACACGAACGTAACCACCCCATTCATTTCGTATAGCAGACATGGTAAATTGATCCTCTAGGTTGTAAACGTGGCGCCATGCGAGTATGGAATGACTCCACCCACAGCCGCTATTGCAAAGATGTGCACATCCTTACCCCGCATTGCAAGCGTTCGTCGGCTTGTTTTCTTTTTCGGCGAATCAGAATGGAGCATTCTTTCTTCGAGACAGTGCCACCCACGATCAGCGAGTGCTTGCAAAGTAACGTGCATTGGCACCTCATCACTGAAGCGGTCGCAGTACACCCGAATGCCGCTGCAGCCGAAGATCCGTGGGCACCGAGAGCCCGATACCTACAGGCGGGATCACAAAGGGTGCATGGGCGGATTAAGGGTGTCGGCTCACTACTCCCCCGTGCGCACGCAGTCGTGATCCACCGATTAGGCGGCGCACACGTCCAAGCTGGATACCAAGTCTCACCGCGGTATGGCACCTGTGTCTCGTGAACTCTGGCGCTGCCGCCATACGTACGCGACGACTTTCTTACACGTGTACTTTTTCTGTTGTTTCTTCATTTGTCGGATGCTTGTCTTTTCGTTCTTTTTTTCCTTTTCGTTTTGTTTTCTTTCTGTTGTACGCTTGCGTATTTGAAACAGCGATGGATACAGAGAAGACATGGAACGGGCTGGGTAGATTATAGATTGTTGGTGTTATTATACGAAAATTCAGTTAAAGTGCACTGCCCTGCTCAAAATCAAGATATAAAGTTTATAAATACTACTGCTTATATGGACAAAAGCTATACACATCGGTCGGCCCACGTCTATCACAGCATCACTAACAGTTTGATTGCAACTTTCGGTGATTGCCACGTTTATTAGAAAGTTTGTTTCACAGAAATACACCATGTTTCTTTTTCCTAGAAGTATAGAAAATTTACACGCGAAGTCAATCAAAATAGAGTAATTACAAGATTTTCTACTAGTTTCCCCGACTTCACCGAATTTTTAGGGACCCCTTGAAATGTCTTTCTTGGTTTCGCATCCCAGAAATGCATTGAAATGACGTATTTCATTACAGTCACTTGCGTGGTGCAGAACCACACCAAACAAAATGTAGCAGAAAACAAAACTACTGTAACTAGGCAATAAAAACTATTTTATTCCCATTAAAGTTGCTTTCTCGAGCCTTCGGTTGCAAAACCGAAGCTATCCTCCATAGCTTCGGTTTCAGATTTAGTCCATTGCAAAACAAAAAACTCCTCAATGTCTGAAAAGGGCATATTCCAGCCAAGCAAAATGTATTTTCAGGCAGAATTGCAGCGAAAAACCTTTTCCCGTGAAAGGGCGGGTGGGGGGAATTGAACTTATATCCTGCCCCTGGCTTCGCTCATATTATTCGGTACGCGACGGCCATCCTATTCTATTCGCGCATTCAGTAAAGGGGCTAGCTGACGAACGACAAGTTTTATGAACGGTAAGCTTCGCGAATTTAGCCGCAGCGCTAGTACTCAAAAAACCTCTCAAACTATATTCGTATTCATGAGCAAAATCTTCGATTTTTTCAAAAAGTCTCATTCGAAGCAGTGTTCTGTTGAGTGCTTTGTTTACGTTTTGTGGAGACAGTTGTACCGTATAAGAGCGTTGACATGTTTTTTTTTACAGCAAAAGCTGTTTTGCGATCACCACTCGTGTCACGCGCAGTTGTCCACCGCCGCAGCTGGTGTCCGTAATCACATCGTGTGAAACTAGAGAAAAAAAAAACCTAGCACAAACGACACTGTGGGGCTCGAATCCGAGTCTACCGGGTACCAGGCCAGTATTCTGCCACTGAGCTATGCCGGTACTTTTTTTCTTTAATGAATAAAATTATCACCAGTAAAGTACACAGAACATACTTCACCAGAAGTCAGACAAACACACACAAGCATCAAGAACGGGAGGCCACTCCGGAACGGTGTCAAAAGTCTGAACAACACTGCGCACTTTGGCTACTTCTAGGAAGACAGATCTCGTCGACCGTGGTGGCTCGGCATGTCTATCGATCGTGCGAGTTTTCCATAATGAATAAAGTCCCAACAACATAAACAAGTCGTAAGGAGTATTATCAGTCAGACTCTTTTTGAACGGAGGGAACCTAATACCATGAGCTGTGATTGGAAGTTCTTTTCTTAACGTTCTTTTTAGAATGTCCCAAAAATAAAAAGCTTCACGACAATGAATAAATCAATGCTCGGGACTTTTTTGCGAAGTTGCCTTAGGCAGGCTTGATGTCGGAAAAGCAATCTCGTTATTAGAACTTATTAAGCGTTTTAAAACAGCGAAAAATCAACCAGTCATTGCACAATGCGAATTGCGTAACTAGTGGGTTGTTCAATGCTCCGACCATTACGAAATCTTGCTCTTGATCACCTATTAACTGTGGCGTATACCTACTTCAGGCATAATTCCCCATCGTCGTCAGCCACTACATGACCATTTCGTACAAAATTCCTTGCAAGTGTTTAGCGGATACCACGCTTTTCAGAAGAATTAAAAGAAATAGCATAGCAAATGCCGGCCTACTACCCGAAAATTTCTTATTAGTGCGCTAGTGGGCATCAAGCAAGTGTGCTTGCAGTAGTTACCGAATGAACGTTTTGAAAAGGCTCTGAAAAGCCGCTCTTCTAGCTTTCGCTGAGACTGTGCTGCGCCTTCTGCGCTGGCATGGCGTTGTTTTAGGGGAGAAACTCTTTATAGCGGCACCCGTTCGTCCCCCGTAGTATGTAACAAGTATAACATTTTGACGTCCAAGGTGGTGCCGGTGAGAGACTTCTCCTGTGCGTTGTTGAACAATAAAAAATAGTTCTCAATGTACATGTCAATGGCTGCTAATGGGGAATGAGAGACAGGAGCATTCGGCTTTTAGTTAACGCGCAGGCTGCGATCACCATTAGCAGCCATCGGCATGTACATTGAGCACTATATGACTGAAAAAGCTTGCTACGTCCTACTCGCTGGGCGTAACCTCCTTGGTTTTCGAAAGGTTTAGCGAGCGTTCGGCCGCAGTGCCATGAATACAGTGAACTAGTATATACCATGAACTCGAGGTGGTTAAAGGTGGGACGTGGTCCCGAAGCGCAAGCCGTAAGAAAGTGTGCGTGTGCCACCTCTCGTTTAGTCCTTGGAATTTCCGCTGGATGGCGGTGCTTCTATATGGGGAATATATGATGAAAAGATGCGAGATGGTGGTACTTCTTGGAGTGTTCAATAGATGGACGAACGGACACATAGACAGATGCATGGATGGACGCATGAACGGAAGCAGGGGCGGCTGCATGGACGAACGCAGGGACGGACGCACGAACAGACGCACGCACGGACGGGCTGATGGAGGCATGGACGGTCACACTGACGGACGCATGGACGGACGGAAGCAAGAACGAATGGACGGACGAATTCTTCGCCCCACTCTCCATCATTCACTCCGTGGATATGCTGCAATTTTTTTTTTACTGCACATGTCCTCTCACCTCTTCACTAAATTCCAGAGGTGTTGCATTAATCTTATTGTTATTCTTGGATAATGTTATTATTAATAGTATTGCTGTTGTTTGTTTGTTTGTTTGTTTGTTTGTTTGTTTGTTTGTGTTTAGATGTTTTGTTAAGACACCGGTCGCAAATTCCTTCATGCCCAGCAGTGAAGACGATTAGAACGAGTGCACCTTGTTTTAAAATTAGGAAATACAAGGGACCGCAGCACTTGTTAATCGCTCAGGCAAGATGAGGCTTTGGAAAGCACTGGTGTATAAGCTGGCATAACCTCGAGGTTTGCGAATGCCATTTATACGCTCGTAAAAGAATGTTCTTAGTGAAAGTACATCACTGTGTTGTTTTTATTTACAAGTTAGTTCGTATCATCAATTCACTTGTCCTCAGCATCAAAACTCAAGTACCTCCGTGAAAGTAGGCTCAGAGTTTCCTCCGTGCCATCGCAACGTGGTGCACAGCATAGAGTTTCCTGAATTTACACTAGTGGGAACTCAGGCGCTAGTGTCTATGGGAACCGCAACGCATAGCGTTTCAGTGATCATGGGAATTATGGGAAAGACATGGATTTGCCCTAGTGTTCGCACTTTACGTTCATTCTGGCTTCGCGTGGCTTGAAGCTGCTTTGTCAAAAAACAACAATCGACAACTTTTCGGCAGTTACGCTTCACCACATTAATCGTTTAGGTTTCCCACTTCAAGTCAGGTCACGAAGTGAAAAACGGTTTGTTCTTTCCTTCGAATCAAAGCGGAAACGCGGCAAGAAACGAAGCCACAAGTGCGACTCGCCACCTGCAAGCACGAAGACTAGGCACATCCATGTCATACCATCATTCTCATGGTTGCTGGACAATCGCAGCACCAGTGTCCCCTCTAGTTAATTTTAGGAAACTATACGCTGCACAGTACTGCCAAAGCTGGAAGGCCTCTGGCGCATGCGCCGTGCGTGGTTGGCAGCGCGCGCACGCTGACGGCACGCGTGACCGCTGCTCGGTCACGCCGCGGTAGCGCGCGTCGCACGTCACGGTCACGTGCGTGAAGGCGCAAATAAACGGCCGCCCAAAATCGATTCGACGCTCGACGGCGGACGCGCTCGCCCGTCGGAGGACTCCTCGCGCGGTTTTCTCTGCGTTCTCTCTCTTCCTTCAAGTCTTAGGTTCGGCGTGTGTCTGGTGGCGTCCCTGGTATACCGCCATTAGCAGTTGAGATGGCCAGTGGCGATGCCGCGGCTAGTGGCGCTTCCACACGCATCCTTGGCTACCGCAAGGCGTCCAGAGTTACCGCTCACTGATCAGTATCACTGTAGGTCGCGTGATGCTCCAAATTAACCCTAGCTGCATCCTCTTGGAGCGTACCTCTTGAGCATGCGTGAGAGTAAGAATCATAGAACCTAGCTACATAGCTCCTTAGCGACTAAATAATGTGCGAATTTCACTGTGGGTCGAAATGTGAAGACTATTGAAATAAAATGGATATTAAGTAGCACGTGAAGCCACAATCAGAGCCGGAATAAAATGCTAAGGATTACATCCTTTTTTTAGATACCCGGTAATGTTGCGGTGGCGTGCGTATGACAGGGGGCATGCATCTAATGCCACGAATAAATCAATCAGCCAATCAATCATTTAATTCATCGATTCACCGATCCGTCGATTGATTTTAATTTCTTTTGATAAGAGGAGCACGGGACTAAAAGCTTGAGAGCTTGACGAAGTCTCGATTCCGTTACAAGTTGGCAAAGCAGCAGTATGACGGACAAGTATGCATCTAGAATACAAAATAAACCTTACAAGTATAACGTGACATCACGTTATTCAAGAAATATGAAACCAAGTGCATAGAATAGAGAGCGAGAGAATATATATGTATAGTTATTAGGTGCCATGAACATGAAAAGCGACAATCAACACGTGCACATCATTCTGTAAATAAGGCAATGTTTAACTGAAAAAGAACCATGGCAATTATAACTGAAGATTGAAATAATTATTAAGGGTTTTTTTTTTTTCAACATGTCTACAGCCTCGGCAGCATGCTAGAAAGACTGTAATGGCAAAAGCTATTAGAAAACGTTCATCATGACTAAAAATTCGTTGCATTGGGCCGAAATACATACCTTACGCAGCCACCATCTGCAAAGCGCGAGACAGGAGGAGGTGAAATTAATTCACCGTTATCGAATCAATCTTCCTGCCGCACGCCCACTGTCTCAGAGAGGCCAATAAGGCTGCACAGAAGACAAAACAGCGGAACAAAGGCGACCCGTTCGCGGTACCACCCTCCGAAAGGCGCTTATGACGTCACCATGGCAACCACGGGTCGCCTGGCGGTCGATAACTCTCTCACAGTCTACTGCGAGAGAACGTCATTGGCTGAGCCCAACTAAAGCCGATTACTGTTCGTATCGTATAAGGCATCGTCGACGTCACTGGCGTCTGCGTATAAGAACCACGCCTCACAACGCCTCCGTCGCTAAGTGGTGGACCATTCGCGGCCCGTCCCACAATGCGGGTCTTTGCGCCGAGGAGACAGACTGACAAACGCGACACGGTTGTCAGCTCGACGCTCGCCAGCCGCCAGCCAATGCAAGAACATTCGTCTTTGGGCTGATGGGAGAGGCAAATAAAAAGCAAAAAGGAAGGTACGAGGCGTTATAAAAGCAAACGGCGAGATAAATGGTGCTCCATGCCTGGGGGCGCCCAGCGTATGCTGTTCAGGCTAGGGGTGTATCACTGCTGCCGATGCAGCCGCTGACGGATGGGCCTCGTGCAGCATCGGCGGCACAGAGCGTGGTGATGAATAGAGCGGCAACAGCGGGAGGCCGTTGTTCTCTGCGGGGTGCGTCGTCTTAGCCTCCGCGTGGCCGCTTGTTCGCGTCACTCTTCTCTCAGCGGGAACGAGAAGGGTGGATTACGAATCGAGAGAAAAGCTAGACTAAAGCAGGCAGATCTGTTTGATCGAGCGCACATTGTCCAAGACTGCTGAACGAACCGGCCTTCGAGGATGGGCGCAAAAGGCACTCTGTACTCTTGGAAAGACTTTCGCGCTACTCTCATTTCTTTTTCTATAGTTATGTACATGGTCGCTGAATTAACGTCGTCAGATCAACGCTGCGCGGCTGGTCACAGCAGCTACTGGTGCGCGCGCCTCCTTTGGCCTAGATCCAAAGTAATTGCTACTTAAAGTTTCGCTAGGAAAGTGGACACACCCGTTTATTGGGCGTGTGCAGTGGCTCCAGCTGTACGGAACGTTTCAATAGCGTTCGCTTAACAATGAGCAGAACGCGTCGAACGCTAAAGTGGGTTCTAGGCAAGTGCCTAAAACATCAGTGCCCTCACGTACGCTTAACTCGGAATGTGGCGCCTTTGTTCTGCAGCCTTGTATTGCTCGTCGATGTCCGATCAACTTTCACGTGTTGTTACTCCGCTCCCGATTCAGCCATACATAGAAAGCTGCAGAGCGTTGCAGTATGAAAGTCTCTCGGTGCTGCCATCTACCTGCGTTCACACCAAAATAACGAAAAAAATGAACGCAGCTTGCAGTACGCAGCACGATGCTAAACCATACCAAACCTGGTGGGCGCACGTATGGTTCTGGCTTGGCTAGAAATTTATTTTCTCACGCTTCCTTTTCCCACCTCTTGTTTTATTTATTTATTTATTTATTTATTTATTTATTTATTTATTTATTTATTTATTTATTTATTTTAATATACCCTCACACCTGACGGCATTACAGGTGGGTTCTTACAAAAAAAAGTAACTGAACGAAAAGCAGTCAATACAGTTAAAGTGTACAAACAAACCTCTAATAATAAAGTCGCAGCTAATACATCCCAGAATCTAATTATGCAAGCTAGCTAATGCAGTGAAAATCTAATTATACAGTGTTAGCTAATGCACCATGAAACAAGTGGTTATCATTAATACTAACAATGTCACCGCGAAGATTGTTCCACTCGTTCGATGCAGGACGCAAAAATGAATTAAACTGTGTCGCAGGAAGGTATGCCTACATTGTGACGGTGATCACTTCGCAGGAATATGTGCCGTGTGTGTAATAGTTGGGTCTACAATATACTAAAATATGCTGTTCTATGCTGTACTGTACTATATTATGTTATATTATACAATATTATACATGGCTATGCTTGCTTTCACCGAGACTTATGGTGTTATGATGACTCGGGCACGTAGCGCGTAGGCTAGATAACCGCTGGTCATCAAGAGTAACTGACTCGATTCCCATAGAAGGCAAGGGTGTGAGGGGGAGACGGAAAGTTAGGTGGACAGATGAGATTAGGAAGTTTGCGGGTATAAAGTGGCAGCAGCAAGCACAGGACCGAGTTGACTGCGTGGGAGAGGCCTTTGCTCTGCAGTCGGCATAGTCAGGCTGAAAATGATGATTATGATTATGATGATGACCGAGGAGTTTGACTGTGTGCGCGTGCTCTCTCCCCCATCTCTCTCTCCATATTTAAAACTTTCTCCTCCCTTACCCCTGGGTATAGTAATATACCAGTCCTTCTAGACAGGTTGACATCTCTGTCTTTCCTGTCTCCCCTGCTCCTTCCTTCTTTCCCTGGTTTTCACCTAAACTTTCTCCGTTTAATATCTTGATTTTCATTTCTTTCTCTCTCGTTTTCCCTCTGAACTAGTTCTTTCACCCTTCAGAGTTATTTCATCCCACGCTGTATAAACGGCATCACGTGTTCTAGGAGCAAAGCAGAAATGACCATAAAAAATAAAGTACATGCTGATGATGATAACTTCATAACTACGACACAGTGCCGCCCTCGAACATAACAGCCCTGCTATAGAAAAGCAGAAATGGCTTCGCGGTACCGTTCCCGGATGTTTTTTCTATGGACATCAGTATTAACACAAGTGATGAAACTTCCACAATATCACATGCGGTAAAGATCTTAGTTTACTGAAGCGAACGACGTCTTGCAGCACTGCCAGTTACTATAATAGTGTATTTAACTGTCCTCAGATACTAACTACCACGCCACTTTTTGTATGAATGTGCTCATTGTGTGTGAATAGTGAAGCTGGAAACCACATTGAATGCCAATCTAGTAGTAATGGCGTTGAGTCAAAAACGAAGAGAACGTCCTTGGACGTGCGAACCACTGCAAAAAAGAACTATGCACAGAGGACACCCGTCTGGGCACGACATCGCCGATTTCTCGCCAGTCTATTTTTACACCATATATGGTGAATCTAAACGGCACCTGGCCAAGTACTTCTGTTACCACTATGGTTAAACAATTAGTGATAGAAGCTGCTTGCGGTTACAAGAAAATGTAGCAGTTCTCGAGAAGTGAATGCTACTAATCTTTCTGTGAAGTATCGACTCTGCCAGTGATCTCCCTCTAACTTCTTAATAATATGTTTCCTTCTCTTTCTCTCCTTCTTTCATTCTTCCTTTAATTCTTTCTTTCTTTCTCTTTTTCCTTACTTCTTTCTTTATTACTCTTTCTTTTTTTGCTTCAATCATGCTCTTCCCAGCGAATGCGATGTCAACGAAATAACCGGTCATATAAGCTGTATACATATGACGGACGCGATCGTGTATGAATCAGTCACGTGACGTGTGACGCGGTCTGGCTCTCTTTGTGATCAGCCTTCACACAACATGGGAGAATTCACGCTACAAGCGAGGATTCCGAGATCACTCTCTGAAGATCCAAACTGCGATTTGGGCCTCCGTCGTCTCATGAATCGCTCCATGCCGACCAAAGAGAGAACGCGAGAATGGGTAACGCATGGGGACGTAGTACCCAATCCGTGGGTAAGCACTGCGACTTCGTTCATCGTGTGAATACAGCTTTATGAGCGAACTCATTTGTGGGGGCATTTTTATAGACGATAGTCTTTCTTGACGACTTTCAACGAAAAACTTTGGTCTGTCTGTCTGTCTGTCTGTCTGTCTGTCTGTCTGTCTGTCTGTCTGTCTGTCTGTCTGTCTGTCTGTCTGTCTGTCTGTCTGTCTGTCTGTCTGTCTGTCTGTTTGTCTGTAAATTCACCTATTTGTCCACCGTTAGTGCGAACCTGGTACTTTAAACAGCACCAGCCGATAACCCGAACGGCCGACCCCCTCCGCAGCACCCACCAATGTTGCTCAAGAGTCAGCGTTCACACGTGTGCGATTTTCATTTAAAAAGCAATTATTGCATATATCTGAGGCACCAAAACAACACGTATATATTCTGCATGTTCGTCTTTTACTAGAAAAGGCCCACATAAGTAATTCTAAGTACCATAGCGCTTATCACGCTGCGTTGACCATGCAACGCTTGCACGGAAAGGCGAGTGTTTCCAACGCTTTGCTAAGAAGACACGGTGGTCCCTACTCGCCGCGTTGCGTTTTACACCTTATCACCTCTAAGACGGGTGCTCACGCCCGTCTCAGGGTCACGCGCTTTGTTTTCTAAAAATTACCGCCAGATGGCGCTCATGTCTCACGTATGACGTGACTTGATGCGCTCGTTCGCCTCCGCTGCACGCTCGAGGCACTCTAACGCAGCACTTCCAGAATACCATTCACCCATTTTCATGCGGAGAACATCAAATAAATCTTTTGTTTACTCTCTCCACACGCAAGACTATCGTATTTTTTATCTAGCAGCCACATTCACCTGTATGCTATGTATCAGCACTCAGCTGAAGTTCACGAGGCATTTGGATTATGTTGGCCAGCAGTGCTATTCATCGATGTAGAATCAAGAGCACTTTTAATGAATCTCAGACCAATAATAGGTTGTCTACTAGTCTCTTTTCTATTTTTATCCAATTTGACGTTATATGCTTAGCTGGCGAATCACACTGCCTTAGACCGAGTTGGTGAAACGCATAGGTTGTCATATTGTGAGCATTAGGTAACACTGAAGTTACCATTTCAATGTCATAGTGGCTAAATATAGTATGCAAGCGCAAAAGTGTTGGCGACGCTAAATGTTCGAGCTCGAAGGTATATGGCAGTAAATTCAATGTCACATCCGTGTTAGTACATTACAAGTAATCGTTGATTCAACAAAATTTTGATGTGCCTTTTCAGATTGATCAGTATACCGTATACTTACGTCGAACGCGGTGCCGAAATCAGACGAAGAGTGAAAATGGCATGTGCGTCTGTACAAAATATCCGTTAACGTGCTCCACCGATGCAGAAATCACTGCATACTACAGCTTCGTCCACGCATCGAAGTGTGCACGCCCCAGATTCGGGCCCCGGGGTGGTTCCGCGACGCTGACCGCTGCCTTCGAGCAGCGCCTTCTCGCTAGTTGATCGTAATTGCAGCTCGGAGGAGTCCCGTATTAAGAAGCCGCCGAGCGCGCACGCCACAATGCCCAGTCCCAAAATACGGGCTCCGCGCAAAATAAGGCAGCGCGCTTCAAGCGGCCTCTTTCGCCGCGCTCTCTTTCTCCCAGCCTTAATCATGGCCGCGCCAAAAAACGCATAAGGAATCAAGTTCAAGGACCTGCACGGGGCTTTTCTCGTTTTCCAATTTCATGGTATTTCTTTTTTTTTTTTTTGCGGTGGTGAAGGAGAAAAAGATATCCTGTGTAAAAAAGATAGAAAAAAGATATATACGAATAAACATACGTAAAAATGCTCGCGCTTAATTTTGGTGCCCTCATTTTGAAAAAGGCAAACGGCTGCATAAGTGTCCAAAAGTGCGTTTAGAAAAACACTGCCATCCTGCACCCCCTCCCACTCTCTTGTGTCGTCCCATGAAATATATACCGAAAAATGCGGAACCAAAAGACATTAAATTTCAGTGAAACAAAAAAGAATGCAAGTTGAAATGCCGACAAACAAAAGAAAATATTAACACCTTCAAGAGCCCCGGAAAGCCTTTTTTTTTGCGTTTTTGTCATCTTTTCTTTGCTTTAAAGTCTTCCGTATTTGTTAAGCTGCTCGGGCTACGAGCAGATTAAGGTATAGTCGCTCTTTGAGGCAAAAACTCACACGTTTTACGCTCCTTCCCTAATATACCGCTGACCATCCATCGAGCTTTATTTTTTTCCCCTTGGTATTTATTTCTTGTTATCCTGATAGCGCCGCTGTGAGATTACGAGCAAACCTGCTGCTGGGGGCACAAAGTTCTCTGACGCCTTATATGAGTTACTAAAAAAAAACGTGAATTATTTTCATTTTTTATTTTGGTGGTATGCTCTGGCCTGAAGGGGTTTTCTTCCCCCTTTTTTATTTCCTTAAAGTATACTTTTTGCAATATGTCTGAAGCTCCTGATAATGAGTGCTCCCATAAATCATCCCTCGCCAACTGACCGAGTCCATGCCTGGCACTATAAACTGATAATTAGACCCGCGGGCCAGGCGCCCATTACAGATAAACTTCATTTCTGACACCTCACAAATGCAACAACGTGACCTTCTCCCAGAAATAAACAAAGTGATCTTAGTTGAAAAAAAGAAAGTGGGCAGAAAGACAGGCACTATATCGTTGTCGACCGTCTGCTAAAGCACCACTCAACACGCCGTGTTTAAAGACGAGGGGGTGACTTTATCCTCTTTTTCATACACACGATGCATCCTCCTCACCCCTTAGTTCTTGGATGCACGGGAACAATATCAGCACTATGCGCTAGAGCCTATCAGGATTTCGCGCTTCTCGGCTGCACGTTGTTATTGCCGCTTGCGCAGTTGTAAGAACAAACAATTAATTTCGATCAGTTGATTGTGTACGATATTCATGCGAGACAAAGAAGAACGAATTGGCGGCTGCCTGGCAAAGCAGTGCAGGAGACAAATCACATGCGATATTTCGCGTATATCAACGAATCGCAAGCATGAATGTTGCAGACGGCACGGGAACTACTGTCTACGTCACAGTACTGCGCCAAGAAGAACGAGAATCATTAGGAAAAACTATTGCGCTCTTTTTTTTGTAATTTGGGAGCCTGGTGAGTGGTCCACTTAGGCACATGCACGGCATTTCGCACAAGTGTCAGAGAGGACCACGGAAGGTCAAATAAAACACATAAAAAATGGTAAACATGAATACTTACGGCTGCATTTTATCTCTCGCTCATTTGTTTGCAGTTAACAAAAATTCTCATAAAGCTCCTGCGAAGATCGTGAGGGGGGGGTCTCTTTAAGAGTACATAGTGCACAATTTTATGTATGTATGTATGTGTGTGTGTGTGTGTGTGTGTGTGTGTGTGTGTGTGTGTGTGTGTGCGTGTGTGTGTGTGTGTGTGTGCGCTTATCTATACACGCCACCGTCATGAAAATGGCCCTTGACTTTAGAGAAATGAAATGGTCTCTTCGATACGCATATATTAGTACTTCTCCATCATAGGTAAGCATTGCAAGGACTGTCTTCAACAGCACTTCTAATATTTAGGACAAAATGCGATCCCCCAAAACTTTCATACTTACACTGAAAATTATACGCCAGGCATTTCTAACTTCTTTATCCTTTCTTTTCATTGTGTCATGCATAAGTGTTCAATTGTACCAGTGTAAGTGTATACTTGATTGAGTCTTTCATTCATTCATTCATTCATTCATTCATTCATTCATTCATTCATTCAAACATTGGTTTACGCCTGATTTAACATCCCTTGGTTTTGTATTCAATCGTTAAGCATGAACTCATTACAATGTCTTCTCAGCTTCAAGTTTTAAAGTCAGTCTGAAGTTTTGAAAAAAGCATTGACCAATATAGGCAATTGGTTCTCGGGTGGAAACATATTTAATAGGGACAGCTTGAGGTTTTATCAGCAACTAATTGACAATGCCCGTGAAAATTTCATTCGTCTATAGCTTTTTCTTGTGACGGAACAAATAGCACCAAAGCATTGCTTGCACTGAGTGATTATCTTCCCACTAATGACATCCATACGGTGAATAAGAAAAGTGTCATAGGACACCCGCTTTATTCCCTTCTTTCCGACAGAAAAAAAAACAGTGTAAACAACCAGAAGAAAGCCATTATTAGACATCATAAAAATTGCTGATATCCAGCGACCTTCTAAATTAATCTTTATATTGTGCTTTACTGTCTATCTAGGACATCATTTCTCCACTACTCCGATTACTTCTTCTTCCTTTGGAGTTGGCTTCACCTTTTGTGCAAATGCCACGCAAAAAAGCTGTCTTGCGGCCTTCCTTGTCGGATTGCGTCGTACGCGAACTCGGCGAGAGTTTCAGCCAGTTAAACACTCGCTCTACAGTGATCTCAAGCTATAATCGGCTCATCGCTTATTAGCATCACATTGAATGATAATGATGATGATGGCGTTGTTTTCGTATCAACGGACTGCTTACGAATGCCAACGTTAGTAATTTTAAGCTACCTCTGACAGGCATTAGCCTGTTTATTATTATTATTATATTATTATTTTACTCTGCATATTATTATTATATTGTTGTTGTTGTTCTCGTTGTATCAGTATTGGTAATATTAATAATATTGTTGTTATTTATACGGTGCAAAATGAACGCGATCGCGCACAAACCAGGCACCGGTTACTGCTTGGCTCTTCAGAGGACCGAACATGCATCTCACAACATTCACATGTTAACACTAAGGGTAACAACAGAACAGGACAATTGAAAAGAAAAGCGAACAAAAAAAAACGCGGGTAACTTTTAACGTTCGCCTTTAAGAGGCGAACATTAAGCCACTTAGTGCATACTTTTTACTGTATATAGTTACTCAAAAAGCTTAAATTTTGAATTACTACAAATTATTCGATAAAGTTGAAAGCGGCACATCTGAGTGATGCTTTCGCGTATGAGCGCATTCTGTGTAATATGTAGCGTGCTTTAGACAACGAAACATTATGCCGAATTAAATCTTTTTGAAATTACATGTACCAGCTGCTTGGTTTTAAGGAGGGCGCAGTAACGTGTGTGCATTCCGCAGTGGGTGACCAGCTTTGCCCCACGGAGTCATTTATAATAATCACATTTTCTGACACCAATGCATGGCAAGGTATGTTTGTACCTCGCAATATTACTGCGATATTGCACCTTGTATTGTGAAGCATGTATACAGCACGCGCTTGTTTGTGTGGCATGAAAGTTACTTTCGCTGCATTTTCAAGTAGGGAAAGTTGTTTTCACTGTATTTCCAAGCAGACGCGTGGGTCTATGATAGAACACCTGCTCGCCACGCAAACAGCTTGGGTTCAATTCTCACTCGATCCCGGAAGGTTTTATTCTTTATTTTCTTTGCATCATTCTTTTATTTTTTGGTCACGCACAAGATGAAGATTTTTCGCCACTCCCAATTAACGATGCCTACACCAACGACGCCTCCAGCATTATCTCACAGTTGCGCATGCCAAAAAAAAACCTAAAAGAAAAAACAAGCCTCCGTTTAGCCAACGCCAACTAGACACCGCTTAACCGACATCGGGAAGCACTAGTGAAATTTTACCAGTGCTAGATAACTAAATCAGGCCACAAGCTTTGGTGAAAAGAGAAGCCGTTATAGAACGCGCCTCGAACACGTCAATGAAGGCACCGCTGTAAGTAGCATCACTGATTTTGTTCACACAGTTAAAATCAAAAGATGTCATTAAATTTAGTCTGCATTAGAAGACATTGAGGTTACGCAATCCAAGTTACCAGGTCTGCTGCCCCCCCCCCCCCCCTTCCTCAAAGGCACGTGGTCGAAGTATCAAGAGCATGTTTCTTAACATGAAAACGGTGTGAATTTTACTGATGTTGTAAAGATTGTTTTTTATTTTTTATTATTTCTTTCATTACCTATATTGTTTGGGGGCTGGGTGTTATAGTGAGGCTTTTGCGATATCAATATGAAAATGGGATTTGCACGCCAACCGTGTTTACATGATAAATGTCGAGATTTCAAGTGGACGGAGGTCAGCAGCTTCAACCGTGAGTCAACTTACTAAGACCCAGTTTGGCTGAGGAAACGTTATTGTATCCGAGTCCTAGCACACGTGGCTGAGGAAAATTTTGATGAGTTTAAGCCCAAGCGAGCCCCTAGGGCAAAACGTAATTCATAATTGAGTTTGACTGAGATCACCATTTTGTACCTAGCTATGAATGGGGTTGTTACCAACGATAGTTTTTGCTGCCTATTTTAAAGACACGTCTGTGACCTGTAGCCGTTGTCTGATTGTGAAAGTACCTGACCAAAATCACTGTACGGGAGTGTGATTCCAAGTAGGCCGAAGTGCTCATTGGAATTACAGCTTCTGCTTCATTCCAGTAGCTCTGCAGTGGCATTGTTATTATCACAGAATGCTTGTGAAATGAACCAGTGTGGCTGAATGCACCAATATAGTTTGACTATATAGGCAACTATTCAATTAAACATTCGTATCCAACGTGTCCAAATCATGGTTCGGTAAGATATTAATTAGCTGAATTCTCGTGTTCTTGCAGCAAAAACCATGATACATATAACACGTATGCCTGCATCGGCAGTAAACTAAGACGTTTGTCTGCAGTGGCAGTAATTCAACTTTGTTCACGTGCAAAAGCTCGGGAGTGTAGGTGTGCACCTATCACTAAGCTGACGATTCACCAATGGTGTAGCTCACAGGTCATCATCGAACCGCGTCACATGGATGGTGATGATATTGGGAGCCATTCGTGCGACCATGTACAAGAATGGCTTGCTGATGAGAACAATTCGCACCCACTAATCGATCGGGTGAGGAAAATATCATGACAGATGGGATTCAAAGCCAGCGGAGGGAACACGTTGTTGAATCTCCAGAAAACGAAACAATGTCGCAAGGCCACTCGCATGGTTCTGAGGATGGGGCCAGCACGTTTCTTTATACCCGCGCGTATAGAAGCGAGCTCACGATATCAACCTTCCTGGAATCCGTGCCCTCTGCGTGGTCTGCGTGATAGCTGCTTGGACAATCCGTCTTGATCAATGGAGCACCGCCGTGTTCCGTAGGTCGAGGTCGAATTCGATACAAGACGTTTCCAATCGGCGATTCAATTATCGCGATTGCGCAGCGTGAAAATTCCTTCAATAAACCGCGTACGGTATCGACGGCAATTCACCTTGCCTAAGCGTGCTGGGCAATCTCTCATTTCCCTCAATGCGGCATCTGTGGAAAGCGTAATTCCGCTAGCGCATACCGTGCCCACGCTTCTCGCTCGTTCTTCATGCGTGTTCTTCCATCCCTCTATCTCGCTTTCTCTCACACGGCGTGCTCACCTTTCGATATATATATTTTATACTGCTTTCAACTCGCTGTTGCATCGCTCGCAGCTTTCCTTCGCTTTCTGTGGCCAAACGTTTTCGCAGTTTTCCCTTGCTGGCAATCGCGCCAAGAAAGCCGGCAGCGTCCGCACTTTCTATTTCACTGACCCCGTTCGCGTTTTGTTTTGCCAGCGCTTCTTGACTCTCCGTTGATTTCCTCTTGCGTCGCTATTCGTACAGCCAAGCTTAACCTCCGTCGTTCTCCCCCACTTCCCTTTCCAATATGTACCGCCCTTTCTTCTGCTTCAGTAAGGCAATTCTCTTTCCATCTCTTTCCATCTCTTTCTCTTCTTCCGGAGCGCGGGTCAGCTGCAATGCCGACGGGAGCGCCACGGACAGATGATTGAGGGCCGACGCCGGAAAAATACGCGACTTCGACTGGCACGCGGCATGATCAAAGGGGTGCTGCAGTTTACCTGCTCATGGCCAGTGCCGCATCGGCGTAAAAAGAAGATGCTTCCATATTTACGCCGTGTATATTATTTCCGATTGCCCTTGATTGCTCTGCTGGCCCAGCAGGGGCGCAATGCTGCGCGTTGACCGTTCGGCGAAAGTGGTTGACTTAACGCAAACGCTTCCGTAGCTTAATGGCCACGTATGCGCCGATCCGCTGCCAAGCACAACGTCGCTGGTTGGATGCCCGAAATCCACGATTGTGTATTCTTTTATTAGGCGCATCACAAAACCTTACTGGTCAGATCATATCGTATACCTTTGTTTGCGGAAGAGGACAAGTACCTGTGCGAAATGTGCAATAATTTGGGATGAACTTGTGCCCTCCAGTGCAACAAGCACTAAAACTGCTACCAAATGCGTGAATATAGTTTACGGCTTATCGAATCTTATCTCACTGATCATGCCCCATGGTATATCCAGCCATTGCTACCTGGACTGAGTAAGCCACCCGTCTTCAGGCTCCAGTGCAAACAGCCTTATAAAAAAATAGAGGTCTTTCTGTCTATCGAGCTTTACCTCTGGTTCAGAGCTGGCGAGCTGTACCACCCATTGCTAGATATTACTAGAGAGCTTGTATTGACCTGAAAAGATATCGAAATTTCACGTCAGGCAGGTGGCAGTAGCCAGTGGTGTCCTGGACTTCAAGTCCCACCCACCGAACGCATGACCCCTTGTCCCAAACCCTTCCGAAAAAGTTCTTCTGTTTTCCTTCTCTTATGACAACCTGACTTAGAAGTGTGGCCGTTTAAGCTAGTTGGTAAGCGCTCGTGTCCTTCTTGTCTCTTCGTCGTCGTTCTGTCCTCGCGGTATATTTATCGTGACACCCTCACGTTCCGAAATAACGTTTCGTGCATTCCATAACGTTCGTGCGCATCGAGTACGTATGATAAGACAAGCATCGGTTTACAGCAGTTGTGCCTACGACAACTATCGATACTTTTGTACCGTATAGCAAGCATCTTGGCGATCATTCTACAGCAACGTTTGCATAGCACATTTTGCGTCGAGTGCCAAATGAATAGAAGTTTACTCACAACCATCAAAGTCGACAAGAAGAGGTTGAACGGGTGGGAGAGAGTAATGAATGTTTTTGTGCACGTTAGAGATATGGCCACTGTCGAAATTATTCTGACTGCACCGTACATACAACGCCAACCACCATTCACGCACTGTTTTCTAACGATAAATGCAATCAACTCCTACAACTTTTCATGTCCTTGCGACTGTTAAGGAGCTGTACAGTTTGTGCCCGTTTATTTCTATTGAAAGACTTTTTGCAGAGATACTCAATACGCATAACGTACGATTTTCGTTCTTTATGTATTTATGTCGCGCAGGTGCCTTTCGGGTCAATCATGTTGCACTGAAGGAAAGAAACTCATCAGCGTTTATGATAATGACCAGGCTATCCCAGGAACAAAACAACAGCGTGCCTTGAACTTTGGACAACTGCCCTAATTGCGTATTTAGTCGCTGCTTGACATAATTTTAAGTGGACACGCATTTCTCCGCTAATAACCGCCAACCTACTTTCCCGGTGCCTTATCGGTGACCCACAGTTCAAATGGCCAATTAGTACACACTCGTTCTAGATTGCGGCTACATTCATCAGCGCTTTTCAAACTGTCAACGAATCTGCGTGTGCATCAAATTCTATATGTTGCCTGCAGCAACAATCGACGTTAGTTTGATGCTTAACCAACTGGGGCATTGCTTAGGACAACTTTTAATTTACAATATGAGTAAAAAACGAAAAAAATAAACATTTCAGTTGGCGCTTACATAAACCAGTATAAAAGTGCGCACGCCAGCACTATAGGCTCTACAGACGGCGTGATTTTGTGTTTTTATGTACGGGGGGGGGGGGGGGGGGGTTAAAGTTTTCAAGTCACGCTGCGATATGACTGCATGACACAGTGGCGTGGGAACTTTTGACGATTTCTGCAGATTAGTTATACAATTTTCTTAACCTCAAATACTGTGAAGTCACAACTGCCTCGAATTTCGTAAAATAAATGTTGCGTTCATACACGCCTGCAATGGAGCCATAATTAACATTATTAGATGTATGGTCTTCTTTTTACCCCTCCACGCTGAAAAGCAGACTATTTTATATCATTACGCGTTTCACTTTTATTATGACATAAGAATGCTATCGAAAAACACGTTTTAGGCCAACTTTACTTTTGTATAGCGTATTCAGCAAACAGATACATTGGATTGCTCAAAGACGTCCAATAGCTGCTGAAATACAACAATGCATATGCCAAGCACACATAGTGATCGCCTTATCAACTCTTGTACATCGATAGCTCCGCCCCAATATTTGATCGCGGTGACATTTTCATCGATCTACATCCAAAAATGCGTTTTTTTTGTTACAAATATGCCGAGAGGGCACGCGTACAAACATCCATAGGAATGCGAAGTAGTCGTGCGAAATTATTATTTTTTTCTTAACTTTCTGCCTACCTTCTGCAGTTTTCGGTTCGGATACACTTGCGCGCATACCGCTGAACCTGTGGCAAGCATTTCAAGGGCATCTTAGAGCCTTCACCCTCTGACACGAGCACAGGAAGGGCGGCTGGCGAGTGTGCTATCTCGAGGGCTACGTGTCACCGCAATGCAAACTCTAAATTAGCGCAGACTTTATGGCACCAGTCAGAGACGAAAGTACTTGTGCACCCTCTTTTTTTTACAAATAATCTGAATGACTATGGGTGACGACGATATCGTTTTGTATTGCCGTTCGTGTGTTTGTATGTGTCTGCGTGTTCGTATTTATACGGACGAAATTCTAAGGTTTCGTTAAAGGCAGGGGTAGAGGAAAAAAAAGTTTGATGCCCCCCGTCCCCACCCCTCTCTCCCGCTTTCGCAAGCAGAAAGTGTATGTATTATTCTGGTAAGATAATACACATGAAGCCCTGAGCGCTTTATCTCACACCGCACGCTTTGAAAATACGCTGTAGTGCTGTCCAAACAAAGTAAATACAAGTAAAAGAAAACACACCACTGTTATCGTTCGTGGGCAGTGCACGGGTACGCACCACAACGTTAACCGAAAGGTGGCTTCACCGCAAGCACGACCGTCGGTCGGTGCTTCGAGAAGAGAAGGGGGACCCAGATTCGGGCTGGCGCTGGGAGCAATGTCGCGACCTGAATCGCCGTAGCGCATGCACGGACGCTCGAAATAGGGACGGCTCCGTTCGCCGGTTCGATGACCGCGCTCTCGCGGCCCGGCGCTCCTTCGGCACGCAAGCACGCCCGATGGCTCTTTGGCTCGCTCTCGAGCGCGTATGCGCCTGTAGTTGCCAGACATCACGCAAGGAGAGGCGAACAGTCCGGAGGCCTCTTCAACATCTCTCCTGTCTGACCGACGCCAGAGAGAGTTGTCTGCCATTCATGATTAATCGCGAAAGCGTGGGAAATATCGTCACCAAGAAGTCGACTATCGCACAAGTACCACGACGCAGCACTGGCCGTAGAAACAAGTAGAATGGTGAATTAAAGGAGTAGATGTTACTGTGGTTATAAGTACGAATGTTTCAGCTACGTGGGGTACCTCGCTTCGTACTGCAAACATGTGCGGCAGACTGGTGACTCTGGTGGTACGACCTACTCCTAACACGTTGGCACCCGAAAACAGAAGAGCAAAATTACAATTCACTAATTCTGGTGCTTCTGCGCTCCCAATACACGAAATCACGGGCATAAGTCTAATATGGACAGATGAGCAGTGTTCTACTGCGCATAATTAATTGCAAAAAGAACCAATTAAAAAAAAAGCTGCCCGCATCTTCCCGACGGGGAGAACTCGAGTAAAGGTTCGCATTGTGGTCGGGGTTTCGCGTGATTGTGGCGTGATTGGGTATGGTTTGGGAATGCTTAATTGTTATTTAGTCTTTATTCTTCCCATTTATTGAATAAAGGGGAAGCGTTGCTTTCAACAAGTGGTGGGACGCCGACGTTGGGTTGTGACCACTGTGTCAGGTACTATGTTTGTATCTTACACCGTGGTTGCGACCCACCACAGGTTTCAGGTACTGTTGCTTCCATCGCATCGACTCCAGTGTAGCAAAGCGCCAAGTCAAGCGAAAGCCATGTAAAGGCGCCGTTTCCTGAATTCTGAACGCGCGCTGTGCCGCTTAGATATATATACACATTGAAAAGGAGCTTATGAATAAAGCGCCACCATCTCGGTGTTGCTACCGAAAACATGAGTAAAGGTTGCAGGCAATTCTTCTTCAGCCTTCTGCACCATAAATAGAGGGCGTAAATCAATTTCAACCACGTGGTTCTTTTATCGGCAGTGTACAGCTGGCGAAGCCTGGTAGGGAAATCTAAATCAAATGCGACCAATATTTGGGAGTGAAAGAGTTTAACAATGCAGGCTGATGACTACAAAGATTCGAAGTGAACGGCTCTCCCTTCAATAGGCACCGCCATTTCGCCCTACGTAGGGGATCTCTTGCGTGCGTTTAAGTTTAACATTTTATGCCAGAAATAGCATTCGTACTCAAGAGTTCGACTACGTTAACGTTCTGCACATGCTCAGTTTGGAGCACGCAGCGCTAACGCTAACGCTAAATCCTCACGTTTGCTGTTTTCCGCTATATTAAACTCTGTATAATATGGCGATCAAGCATTAAACGAGTTTTTGCGCGTTGTTCTCGACGACGTCCAATATCACGCGTGTGCGTTTCTCGCGCTTGTTCAGTGTTGCGGATATGCCTCTTCGTTTTCGGAGACATCGGCGCGACGCTTTTCCCCTTCCTTGTGTCGTTCAGCCATTTCCGCTGGTACAATACATTAATGTGGCAAAGAGACATTTTCTTAATAAAAACGTGCTTGTTTAGCACAGTGGGTGAGAGAATCGGTCCACGAGTGTAGGTTTCATATCCTCCATCAGTACTGATTTTCATTTCCCATTTATTTAGTTTGGTACACTATTTTATAGCGATTTCTCCTACGGGACAGACGCACTCGCAGGTGTGCCATTGGGTAAATATGGCGACCCTTGTGCACTTAAAAAAATGGCAGCATATTCATGGAGTGAATGATGGAGAGTGGGGCGAAGCATTCGTATATCCATTCGTTCTTGCTTCCATCCGTCGATGCTTCCATCAGCCCGTCCGTGCGTGCGTCTGTTCGTGCGTCCGTCCCTGCGTTCGTCCATGCAGCCACCCCTGCGTCCGTTCATGCGTCCATCCATGCATCTGTGTGTCCGTTCGCCCATATGCTCAACACTCCAAGTACCACCATCTCGCATCTTTTCATCATATATTCCCCATATAGAAGCACCGCCATCCAGCGGACATTCCAAGGACTAAACCAGAGGTGGTACACGCACACTTTCTTACGGCTTGCGCTTCGGGTCTACTTCCCACCTTTAACCACCTCGAGTTCATGGTATATACTAGTTCACTGTATTCATGGCACTGCGGCCCAACGCTCGTGGAACCTTTCTAAAACCAAGGAGGTTACACCAAGCGAAAATAACGTAGCAACCCTTTCTTCTCAGATAGTGCTGAATGTACATGCCAATGGCAACTAAAGGGGATTGAAGCGTGCGCGTTACGTAAAAGCCGAATGCTCCTGTCTCTCATTCCCCCTTAGCAGCCATGGGCATGTGCATTGAGCACTATCTTTTATTGTTTAACAACAAACAGAAGAAATCTCTTTTCAGCACCACCTTCGAGGTCAAAACGTTATACATGTGACACCCTACAACGGCTACGAGGGACGAACGGGTGCCGCTATAAGGAATTTGAATTTAAGAGGAAACCCGCGCACGTTAATCATAAAAATATAGTTGTTTATGATGAAATAACCTACAGGGACGAGTATCGGGGACTTGATCTCTAATAAAATTTGCCTTGAATTTGATGCTAACTAAAGAAACTGGTATCAAAAGGACGCACTTTAAGCACTATCTCACCAGGAAGGGTTGCCACGTTAAACTAGCTTGACGTAACGTCCTTGGTTTCAGCAAGTTAAGGGATGGTTAGGTCATTGCAATGAATTAGCAGCGGTGAGAGGTGGAAACTGGACACGACGCGCAGGCCATAAGAAAGTGTGCGCGTGCCGCTCCTGTAGTCCGACCGTGCCACCTCCCGTTTAGTCCTTGGAATGTACGCTGAATGGCGGTACTTTTACACGATGAAAAAATGCGAGATGGCGGTACTGGGAGTGTTCACTAGATGTACGGATGAATGGACAGACACAAGGACGGAGAGACTCAGATGCACAGACAGATGAACAGATGGACACACGCACGCACGAACGGATGGATGGACGCATGAACGGACGCGTGGACGGACGCGCAGGTGGATAGCTGAACGCGCAGATGGACGGATGCAGAGACGGTCACACAGACGGATGCACGGACGAACGGGAGCCCGGATGGACTGATAAATGCTCATCATCATGCAATCCGTGGATATGCTGTAATTTTTTGCGTCACAAACAGCGAGGTAAATGTATTTTCGCAAATGTGCAGATAATTAGATGATAGACGCCAGATTTCCGAACGTGCGTTTAAATGAAGTGTACAACATTGTTGAGCACATCGTATTCAACTATGAAAGAGCAGTGAGCCGTCCCAAATCGCATCAGAGCTGAAAGTCCTCAGGTGGTGTTAAGAAAAAGTGTTTAACGATTTAGGGTTCTTGGTACCCTAATATGGAAGAGCAGAAAACCGTCCCAACAGACTCTCTTCCTAACATTTTGTATAGGAAAAGTGCTTAACGACTTGGAGTATACTTGTTATTCTACTACAAGAGGGCAGAAAAGCGTCCCAGTTTGTGTTTGGAAAAAAATTTTGATAATCAAAGTGCAATGTACTGTACTATGAGAGTGCTATGTTCGCTATTTTGTGTTTATCTGTACATTTTGTATATCTTAATTTTTCTATCCTTACCGTAATAATTCTTGATATTATACAGAGTGAATATTATTGCATTTTCGTGTTAGTTTTTGCATGCTTAGCTGTACATTTTTTATAACTTACGTTCGCTATTTCGTGCTTATCTGTACATTTTGTATACCTTCAGTTTTCTTTCCTTATCACTCTCTACTATTGCGTTGTATCTCTCATGTATGATTTTATAGGAGGTCTCACTCGCAGTCTCGCGACTTTGAGACCTCCTTCTGTATATTTGTACATAACACATGCACTTGTATCACTTGTATTTCAATTCTGAATAAATAAATATTAAGTGCTTTTGAGCCGTCCCGGTACCCAGAACCACCAGCACATCTGTTAGAAAAAGTGGTTGACGATTTGGTAGTAGAGTACTTGAGAGAGTTCTTGGTGCTCTACTATGGGAGAGCTGAAAAACATTCTTTGGGCCCCACACTCTAGGAAATACCAGTCCAGGCGGAAAACCCTTCATCACAGTTGCATCACAATGGAGACTTCGTATCACTGGCGCGCATATCTTACGAAACAGTCAACACTTTCCTCTTCTTTGGGCTCTCGAAGAATTCATGTTTCGAAACTTTGAACTTGTGTAAAGTCTGGTAAGTGGTTCCTCCAAAAATCCTAAGGCAACATTTCGACTGGTAGTTTTTTAAGGAGCGTTGACTTTTTTAACAATTTAATACGACACACGGTCTGTTGCCACCGATTCAGTGCGTCTCACGGCGGTCAAATGAAACCAGCTGACCGTCAAACCTGTCTGTGGTCGTTTACCTGAAGTGTAATTGGTTATAAATGTAAACAAATCAGACTAAAACAGTACTAGCTGCTGGTGTGAACCCAATCTACAACCTTCGAATAACGCGCCACATGCTCAGATGATGCACTATTCAGCTTCAGCGGGGTGGGCCTCCCATCCACTTTGTTTCATATTTTCTTTTGTGTGAGTGAACACGGGAATATTAGCCAGAGCTGCTCGCAGCCACGACGCCAGCGTAAAATACTTTCATAGGCAAAGCTCCTTAGCCTTGTCGACATCGGTCACGCTTCAAAAAAATGAAATGGAAATATGAGGCCTGCACAACAAAAACATCTCTTTTCAAAACGGACTTCATACTTATATATTTTGGCTACGGCTTCATTAGTGAAGTATACGACAGCCGTCCATCCTTCAGTCCGTGGACCCGTCCATGCGTCCATCCATCCGTTTGTCTATCTGTCCGTCCTTTATACATGTCGGTCACTTCAACGTAGGCGTTATGGACCTCAGGGCTTTGGGTCACCCACTCGTCTTCATTCACTTCTTGAGTATGCATGGATTTTTCGTAACACGAGCTGCGTTGGCCGTACTCTCACCATTTTGCTGTGGCCGGTGCCATGGCCTCGTCACTCACTGCATCATCTGGCATGACGTCAGAGGAAGAGCCAGTGAAAGCGCGCGCGCGTGTGTGTGTGTGTGTGAAGAAAGAAAATAGGTGACTTAACACAGTAAATGTAGCATGCGAGTCTTCAAACTTCAATGTGCTACGCTTTGCTAATTCTCCGAATCCATTTCCACCCGCCGGGTTTCCGTAACGTGCAGCACCAAAGCCTCAGCAGACGGTTGTTATTAGCATTTCATCTGCATCCGAATGTATAACCGTCATATGCCAGCAACTGTACCCGCGCTTTCACGGGCTTCACGTGCTAAATCGCCGATGTGTCAGCGGTTTGTTCGGATCTCGATAAAGGAACTGAGGAAAGCTTAAGTGAGCGTGACATCTGTTCTTGCTAACACGTCGGCCATACTCGCTATCGTATCGCGACGTGTTTGTCGGAAATGCGTCGACCAATTCCCATCGACGATTTGTCGGTGTAACGGCGCTTTAAATGTTCACGGCATCGTTTATGCCTATCGGCGTGAGAGGCGTCCGAGATACGGGTCAAGAAAACAGACAGTCGCGCCTCTGAAAATCCTCAGCCACTGCGGAGAGCGGTAGCGCAATGTCTACGTTGTGTGGGCTGCGCCGCGATGGTGAGGACGGTGCCGGCAAACGAAAGTCGGTTGTGGCCTTGCTCTGGCGAGGGAGCAACTTTCTTCGCTGCCTGAACGCACCGTCGATGGCCGCCGAAACAATGCGGAAACAAAGGGAAGCACACGCACTGCCCCGAAACAAAGAGATGGGCGCTCCCAAGGCAGCTTCGATCGCAGCCGATGCGAAACCAACCGCAGAGCAGAACTGCAAGCCCGCTGCCTGCCGTATATGCAGGCTTGATTCGCCCACTGCAGGGAAAAGAAGTGGCACGTGACCGAACATCTTTATCGATGAAAGCTTTGCGATTCGGATCACCGAAAATTCGCGCTGGGGTAAGGTCACGAGCCTTTTAAAGCAGAGACTAGGGAGCCTGCATGACTGTGCGCGGTCATGTAGGCTCCCTAGCAGAAGCCTTGGCCCCAAGCTTGGCCTCTTGCGTCCACGTGCGAAAGCGTTGCAAGTGATTCTTGAGATGCGCTTTTCTTTTTGATCCCTTGCCACGAACTTGACCGGGAGCGCCTCTTTATGGGAGTATAGTATAAATACAAAGTGGCATTAGATGGAGAAGAAACAAAACGAGTGCGGAAAACAGCAAATTCAGTTGGCGAGAACAAACAGAACGCGAACGCGTACTAATTGATTACGATATGTTCGCTAAGTACTCAATGTTTCAGGAAGAACACTAGGGCTTTCATTGACTTGTGCATGCACGAAATCTCATAGGTAGGATTGTATGACGTGCACCTTTGGCAACTTTGAGGAGACAGTTTAACAAGTTCTGTGCCACTTTATAGCCTATATACGGAAGTCAACGACGTGATCTAGCAGATAAACTCCACAGCCTCTGTAGACGACCACTTTCGGAAAACATGATTTAGATATATTTGCCAATAAGCTTCCCGAAGAAAGGGCTTCAACAGCTTGCTCAGTGATTCGAAACATTGCCCCAGCAAAAACATTTCAAGAATGCACGACTCGTGACCATAGAGGTCATCCTGGAAGGAGCGGAAATGGAGAGCGAAATCAGATGGGAAAAGGATGCAGCGGAAGCATACGAATAAAGGAGGACTGCAGCCGCCTAGTTGTGGAGAGGGCGCTGTTTAACCACGACGCCATGCGGTGAGGGGCAAATATTGGCTTCCAGCTATTAGGCAACAGCAAAGAGGCCAATCACAAAGCGTGGCCGTGACCAAGCGCGCTACCGTGCCGGCCGAGTGGCTCCGATGTTTGCGCCGCGCAAACGCGGAGTTCCGCCGAGGTTGCGGGCGTCAAGTGAGCCGGTTTACATCAGACAGCGATGAGCCTGGCGTTTGATTTGATCGAATGCCCTCACAAGTATCCCCGTGCACCGTTAGGCTTTGTGTGTAGACATCTGAATATACCTCGCATTTGGATCATACAGAAGGTGAATTTAGGGCACTTCTTTTTTCTTCGATATAAAACCTTAATAGAAACCATCGGCTTCCAATAAATCAAAGAAGATACAGTGGACGTTACCTGTAGTCTTTTACCTGTACTGAAGTGTAGGTGATATAAATGGGAAGCAATTTAAGCAAACGAATAGACATTATTGACCGAACCTACAACATTGCTTCAGCAGTTGAGTTGCAGTGGCGGTTGCCCTCCTGCTAACTTTCTCTGGCATTTGTGGGCACGCAAACTGGGTGTGTTGGTCAGTGCAGCTCGAAGCCAAGATGTTGATTGTGGAACGCTTTTGATGCCAAATGGCAGCACGTAACACGCGATCTTTGTATGCGCTAGTAGCTGACCAATAACCCTTGGCATGGTACTTGATGACATGAAGAGAGAGAGAGAAAGAATATCAGAAAAGTAGGGACGGTACTTAGACTAACTCCAGTTTGCTACCCAACACGTTGGGAGGGGGAAAGAGGGAGTAAGAGAGAGAGCGGAGGAGATACATATTGCATTACGCACACACCACAAACGCAGTGCAGATTTCATAGGAATAAAAACTCACTGCAAGCATCAGTACTTGAGTTTCGGGCTTCCAGACAGGATGCCTTGATACGGTTGCTGCTTTCGTTACTGTGGCATCTGATAGAAACAACTGACAGGATTCATCTTGCCGGTCCGTTCATTTTATCCATTGCATACTGCCTATTCATTATCGCTTTTTTTCCGCAATTGCCAGGGCTCCTTCTCTCTCTACATTGCTTAACTTGGCAATCAAAACTGATACCAATGTGGAGTCATTGATCTTGCTATGCGTCACATATAAAATGCATACCTTTGACGCCTAAATACGTGGCGATTCGCATTTTTCTATATTTTGGGCTTCATTCACCTTACGAAATCTGCTGGATTGCCAAGCCGAATCAAGTCAAGTTAGTCTGCGTTCGTCGCGTCTGCTTCCACTCGGGTGAGTCGTCCCTAGGGTAGTTTACAAAGAAGTGATAGGTTACGAATAAATGAACTTGGATAACAAGTTATTAAGAGCCATACGTGTCCGTGCCTGCGTCCCTTAATTATGGACACGAATCGATGGCTCGGGGATACTAAACTTAAGTTAGAACAAGTGTAAGGACACTATATAAATCCATGTAGACAGGAACGGTTGGGTCGTCTACGACGAAGAAAGAGCAGCACGGACAGGCACCTGAAGTAGATGGTGACCGATAACATAGCTGCATGAGGCAGCTGGAGAAGTATTGATATACAGTGGAGGACCGATACGTATATGTATACGGCCCACCAACATTTCATCGGACATGTCGACATTTACTTAAGACCATTTTTTGTAGCTTTTTCTTTCAGCATCTGTGCTTTATAAAGAAGAACGCAGCCAGAATACGCATATGCATACGACATAACGATCTAAGGCGCTGCAGGCAGAAGTTTACTAAGCTTACGATACGTGACAAATTTTCCTTGCGTCTTTGAGAAAGCACAGTACCCTGCAAGCGATTACCGAGTGCGCATAGGTCTGTGTTTGTTTGAGCGTAGTTGCGGCTGTACTGGTTCGAAGCACCTCACAAAGGCTTAGAATAAAACAGCTATTTACTGCTCAGAGCTGAAGTATTCCTTGCAGGGATTGAATATAGCCCAGTCAGAAGCAAAAATGGCCTGCTGTCGTGCCGACTAGCAGCCAATGCGAAATTCACAAGAAACGTGGGAGTTCCGACCGGCCGCGCTTCCACTGCATGCATACCATCTAATGTGGGAACAACGCCGACTCGTTTCTACGGTGAAGTACGGAAAAATCGCGAGGGAAAGATGTGAGCACTCCAACGTTCAGCATACCGGGAAAGAAAAAAAAAGCAAGTTGGCATAGAGAAAAGAAGAAAGCACGACCCGCTTGGTTCCGAAGTAGAGATTTATGCCCATATTTTTCCGGAGAAACGAAACAGGCAGCACGCTGACTTGAAAAGAAAAAGGAAAAATGGACTCAGCAGCAACAAAGAAGAAAAAAAATGTCGCAAGTATTCACATTGATCAACAGGTCAATACGCAGCATGTCGCGGACTCGTGTACGCTCTGTCGTTTTTCTTTTTAGTCTCACGCATACGGATATGAACGCGAGGATCGACAGCGGCACGAAGTCAGGCAGTGGAAGGGGCGGAGATGCTCGTGGGTAAGGAGCGTCAATGTGCGTTCCCCTTGGAACACAGTGTCTACCTCTCCCGCAGTCAGTCCAGCGCAGCAAATGACGGCGCCCTCTTCCACGTCGTGCACCAGCGTCATTTGTTTCAGCGAGCTTCGACGCGGCAAACATTTCTATCTCAAGCCGTGCCGCCGATAACAGCAAGCATAAACAAAACACAAGTGGCCGGGCCGGCATGCAAGCCCATGTCGTTGTCGGCGAGAGGGACTCGAAGACGACGAACGGATTGGCGCTTGCGCGCAGGTGTAAATACGCAACGGTCGGTATGTCAGCCGCTGCGTGAGAGCTCGGCTGGGGCCCCCGAGGAGATGCCGCCCCAATCGTTCCCGGCATAGGCAGCGGCGTTTGCTTGTGATGTTTTGCTTGGCGGCCGTTATTCGGCATAATGGTTGGGCGGCGAGGTGCTCTGCAGCGCGGCGTGGTGCGGGGCGAGCGCAGTTCTGCAGCGATGCTCCGATCTAGTCCGGGAACCACCGCGGGCGACGTCGGCCCCGCGGTCCTTAGTGCGTGCGTCGTATCCCCGCGGCAGCCCCTGTGTGCGCGGCTCAAAGCGGTGGGACGATTTCGTTGCACGGCAATTCTCGCGGCATACGATGCAAAGCGGGCGTGCTGTGCTGCGTGGCGTTCGATCGAAAGCGCGAAATAAAGAAAGTTCGATTCGGTACGCATCCTGAAGAGAGTGCCATTCTGATTAAGGCCCCGTGCAAAAAAGCAGTTGATGAGTAACGAGATTACCTTGATTATATGGGCTAATGTAAACGGGAACAGTACGTGACAGTGCTCCGAAGTCGGGAAGATATGCATATGCGTATAAGGTCACTTAATAAATGTGAATAAGTTGTCGCAAAAGGCATCGCATTCTTGAGCCTTTATGGTGAAGGACATTTTGTGAAACTCTCGTTTGGGGTGAGGAAAGAAATGACGATGTTAGAGAGTGTACAGTGTCTTTAACGTAAGTTCACTTAGACCCTTTTATTCCACTATACCTGTGGCGCAAAGTTGCCTTAGAGCGGCAGAAAATGGCACCGTGCTTAATTTTCTAACCACAACCAAGTCACTTCCCATTGGCCACCATGTGACATTTTCTGGTGGGACGGCTGCATAGAGCACGGCAATACAACCAAGCACTCAAAGTGCATTTGTCCATAGGCGTTAATAGTTACAGAACAGTGGTGCATATTCAATCGGCACGCTTTCCTTACGAATATGAGTCGCGAAATTCGAGAGGTCCAGACTATCATACAGCACTGCAACCGTATCATAAAACCTACTACAAAAGCCTGCCACAAAAGAAAAATATTTTGACAATCTTGGATTCTATAAAGTGGAAATAAACCTAAATACGCTCTTTTTTGTAAATTACTACCCGATCTGATATGCTGCTGATGTGGCCGAGTCAAACCTCGCCATCCAACCTCCTTAGCCAATTATTTGCCATTATGAGTCGTCCCATCATGCCGTTCTTTTCCAACGGCATATATTCTTTTTCCATGTAGCCGGGGTGAGATGAGTACCACCCTCTCCCTCTTCGCCCTTACTTTCTCCTCTGCGGGCCTTGTCCCAGTTCTCTCACGGGGTGCCCCTTCCATTGTCCAGCGAAGGCTCCAGCGACCCCCGAATCTCTCCAACGAGCTGCTTTTGCTTTCTCGCGTTACTCACCCTGGCTGTTCCTGCATCAAGATTTATTTTATCTTCAGCCGTAAGCAAAGACAAAAGAAATGGAACAACAATGCTTTATTAAATGTCCAGCGAGGCCTTGTGGCAGCCATCGTGCAGAGTCACCGCTCCGGGTGAAAGCGACCGAGCGCGAGCTTAGCGCGGGAAAAGCCAGGCTGGAGATTGCTTTGGAAGCACGCCTAGTTATCGTTAATGCGGCGACGCGTAGTAACTCAAAAATGGGTTTGCTATGCCCGCAAGTCCTGCCTACGTCAATTTCCCTATATAGCTAATTAGTAAAACGTATTGCGCGTGCACTATGGAAATTAATGTTCTTCAAATAATTGATTATCTCGTTCATTACTAAAACTATTTTCGGAAAGGGGGTGGGGGGGGGGGCTGCGCTGTAAGTTCCCACTTCGAGTTAACCACCCGTGCAAGATGCGTGAGTAATGTTGAAGCGTGATGCAGCGTGCGCGCACTGTCACCGGCATACGACGGCGACGCAGGTGTGACGACAGCTTTACCGTCGAACGTAGAACAAACAAAGTCTGATGTTTTACAAGCTGTGCTCATATTGAAAGGTTACATGGCTTACAAAAGTGCTTGCTATCATCAAGAAAACAAAACAAAGTACATACTGGCATGTTCTTGCATTCATAAGGAATGTCTTACTGAATTCCTCTTTGGTTGCAAGGGTAACGTTGATTTTCTTCATTTTTTGGGGTGGGCGGGGTATTCAACTCATTCCCTTTTAGCATATTTACCAGGAACTGGTAAGCCTTCATTTTTTCTCGATTTTCTAAATAAACAGTCTCCAAGCAAAGCCGCATTTTGGACTGGTCGTTTCCAGTTCAGAGCAAGCAAAAACGTAACCCATATATATGTTTTATTTTTTTAGGAAGGTGGGTTGGTACAACCAACATTTATGCATATCTGTGGTGTGTTTATATTTGTGCGTGTATATGTGCACCAGAGGATTATAAAACATGTTGAGGAGGGCTGACAACACCCCGCCATCATCCCTGGCTACTGCAGTAACAGTAGGCATAGAACACGTGTGCATATTTGTGTGTCCTTTTCTTTTTACGTCATCGATCTCTTATGCGTAAGACCATAGTGCGTATGCCATGGCAGGGACGTTTTTTGGTGCAATTAAACGTATCTAAATAAGGTGTGAGGTCAAGCCTCTACTCCTGTATTGCGCAGATAACGTTTCATTGTCAGTGAAGTAACCTCTACTGCCATATACACTTTATAAGGTGTACCGTTAACATCGTGTTCTATGGTAACGCCGCAGCATTACAAAATGTTTCACAAATTTTTCCTAGCACAAATAATGACCCTGAGACATCGCCACAAAATCTGCAATCGCAATCTACGGCAGGACAATCTGAACTTTATTTTTTAACGCTTCTAAGCTTGTAAGCATTCGTTGTGACACTCAGTTAATCTTCAGTTCAGGGGTGGGGGACTTGGCGCTGGCCGAACAACTTGGTGAAAACGTGCCTTTTGTGGCTCAATTTTCGATGCACCATATTATAGTGTACGAAATTACTGAAAGTTTGTTTTCTTGTTGTGTTGCAGGTAGGTGAACTGTCTGGTATTTCCTTTTTAATCGATAAATCCGGGTATACGGACAACCACCATTGATAGGTAAGTGCCTCCTGTCTTCTTGTCACATCGGCGTCTTCGGAAGTTTGGACCTCAAATGACATCCTCTAGGCTATGCTCCGTTTCACATATTGCGTAGAAGTACTAATGCTTAGTGCGCCCAAGACAAGAAATAGTTCGCTAGCAAGTGCATGAAAGTGGTCTTCCTTTTGTTTTTAAAAGCAATGAGCGAACGTGGTTGGCTACTACAGCACTGCACGCTACTGATGGAATGCTCCATGTATGTGTAGTTAAGAGAGATATCTTGTAGTCATAAGGTCATTCGGGTGCGTACTATGCATGCGTTGGGTCGATGAGGGAGAAGTGGGCACTTGCGCTAGTGAACGCTGTGACTGCCAACGACATTACTATAGCATCCGGACCTTGAATGAACGAACGAGAAAATGACTGGACGAGTTGTCAGAGAGTGATGTATGCGAATAGATGAATGTATTCTTGGCAAGTTAGGGCATCATGGTACTCTAAGCCTTAAATTCTCAGTGGCAAGCCGAATTCTCGACAGGTATTTGGTACTGCCCCATATTCGTACAGTAGCCATATATATACACGACAGTGCCTGGGCATGGCCATTGAATGCGTATAGTTAGCGTGGTCGTGTGGGCACGTGCTACACTTCCTATTTCTAATTTTCCCGACAGTGAAGACAACAGGATTCCTGAGCTAAATATAGCTGCCACCCGGTGCATAGGACCGTGGCTAGCTAGCCTGGAGAAATCATTTCGAAAGTCAGTTAACCTGCCCACTGAATCACTCATTCACTACTTCGATCCCCTTCCTCTCCCACATTGTAGTGTGTTAAAGCCCCTGTAAACTAGCATTATCGATTTTCACACTTTTTTTACTCCTTTTTTTTTCTCACTTCGCAAGCCTATGGTTTTGCAATGCGACAGCATACAGTTGCCCAATGTCAATCCGACAAAGCTGAGAGGTGCAGCCAGTCATGTTCTCGACGCTGGTTGCACTCCTTATCTCTAACATTTTTAGACTCTAGGCAGGTTCTGATTATAGACTGTTCATACTATATAGATATTACTTTTCAGGTGTAGACTGTGGTGGATATTGAAAGAGAATTTTGTCCTGCAGTGGGCGTGGTTATGATGATGATAATGATGATGATGATGATGATGATGATGATGATATAGACCGTAAATATTATACAAACTGCTCATGCAGTCTACTAGTGAGGACTTAATTCGGATTAGAAAACTACAGAATAAGTGGGGTGATACTTCATGCTTTCCTGCCTGTTTTCAAGAATAAACGTAAAAAGATGGATTATAACTCCGGCATAGGACATAACAGACGAACAAAGTGTAATTAAGACTGCAAGCTGGACGGTTTTGTTTTTGAACTTCATTTGCGGAGTTGTGCAGGTCATGCTACCCCCATTGCAAATTATGAACACAGCCGAGTTTCGTTTTCGTCAATACTTGAGTGCCTTCAAGTTTTGTAAGCATCCCACCCTGACAATAGTGATTTTTGTCAGGCTGTAAAATTATAGCAGTGAAATCAGGCACAACGCGATATTTAATCTTAATACGAACACGAAAGCATGAAATGCATTAGACATGACGTATTTTGACTAAATGCCTGTCAGGTACCTGCTCTCACCACAACATTTCCGTTCCCGTCTCAGTAGCTGTTTCAGAAAGGCAACACAAAAAAGTAGTAGAAACATGCACGCCCGAATTGATCGGCATTGTCAGCGGAGAAGGGAAATGTCAGCTGCCTGAAAGTACTTTCGACAAGGAGATGGTTACACGCTGTGTTATACTGAGTAAGACAAGCATATCTTGTTGAAAGCTGGCTTGGGCAGAGTTCGCTCTTCATATTTAACTGATATTTATTATACCATGTTCAGAGCATTTTTTAGAAGCTTAGTAGTAACCTGTAACACCACGTATTTCTTTTCGTTTACTGAACTTACAGGTGTTTTGCGGATGCAAGTCAGCACTGCTCAACAATGAACAGTGTAATTGGTTCACACCGCACAAAAAGGCTCATTTGTTTGCGGGAAGAAGAGCAGAAGAATGAGAAAATGGCTTGTCCAGCCTTCGTTGCCGAGAGATATATGCAAATGTGTATATGTTAACAATTCCCGAGAGAATACACCGATAAGAGGATGCGACACATCATTTCTGTTTGTTTAAGCGCATGCAAAGCTGCATCGTATCGCGGTGAATGGCGCGCGCCCTGGACACACCATCAAGGTAAGAAAATAAAAAAAAACAACGTCATATGCAAACAACGACGCGAGCTTGATAGCGCGCAGCCGAGAAGTAAAAGCTGGGAGAGAAAGAAAAAAATAATAAATGCGAAGAACGATTCCCTGGCGCCGTCCTTTTGCTCGTTCTTTCACGAACGTGTGCCACGTCGCTTGACCCTGACCTGGTGTGCAGAGGCCTTTTTTTTCTTATTTTTCTGTTTCTCGACGAGACAAGACAATTCAGCCGCTGAAGCTTTGGGTGGTGTGGCAGTGTGCCACGTCGTCCGGGGAAGAAATAACAATGATGTTGGTAATAGGGAGGAAAAAGAGACTGCCGGCGAATGAGCAGGGGTGGGTTGATGATAAGAGACGACGGCGCGGCCCCGTGAAGAAAGTGAGACATAATGAAAAGCGCCTAGACGGTGAGGAGGAAGGCAATTTCAGGAGATCAACGATGAAGAGAGGAGAGAAAGAACACTGAAGATCTCGGTTTTGCTTGTGTTACTGTTTTTTTTTTCAATGCGTACGCACACGTACACATGTGCGACTACGGCATCGTTCGCTTTATCCGCATGTTGTCTTTGCGCTGGAATGATGTTAATGGCGGGTTGCGTAGAGAACAGTCGGCACTACGAAGATGCTCCACCAACCGTGACAACAATGCATTATCACCGATTGCGATTAATGTTTGTCGCTGAAGGGTCGGACGGCTCAATCGAAAGAGGGCAGTTGTTACGCTTGCAGACATCGCAAGCATTTCTTTTAGGAGCCAAGAAACTACTGAAAGCCGGAGTGAGAATTATTAAATAGGGAACTTCACAAACAGCACAAATTAATGTTCCACAGAGCAACACAAAAAGCATTAGTACTCAAGATGACCGTTATGCGCTGCTGTAAGCCAGAATTGGGAAGCGGTAAAGGCAGAAAAGAAGCATAAAAAAGCAGGGCCTGATTGTGATCTATAAATTATTATTCACTGCACATTCAATACAACAATTCAATTTTATTGAGTATGACACAGCGTGTTACCCTCATTTTAAACGGGAAGGATGACGTTGGACATCAGAACATAAAAAGAAATTGTCTTGAGGCATCCATGCGCACTTTTACTATATGCCCTTCGGTATCACTTGACTGCTGTTTCTATCCTAGTATTTCGGATAGCAAAGCAGCTATGCTTCGACGGGGGCCATGTTGAAGCAATGGTGATATATATACGGCCCTACGTACCTCATTCATATGCAATTAACACATCCCTACTACATTTTGCCATCGCATTATATAGATGTGGTTTCCCACTCTTTATACGAAGCCAATGTTCATTAAGCCGCCATACACAGTGCATCCACCATTAGTAGTGCACCGTTTCTCGGAAACTTCGAACTCGATTGCTATGCGGACGTCAGTGTAGATTGCAGCCCCTGCTCGCTACTAATATTCGCATATCATCTACATCAATTTGCAAGGAGCACATGGAATTAACCTTTTCGTTGGTTGGTAGTTTAACCTACTAAAGAGGCTGAAACTATCAGAGACGCTGTACTCAGATAACATTGACAACGTGGAGTTCTTCAACACGCTTTGACGTCACACAGTACACGGCGCCCTAGCATTGCGCTACCATTGACATGCTACTGTAATGCTGGGATCAAATCAACGACTTCAGTCTTCTGGATTAGCTAGTTCAAGATAATTGGCTTAACAGACTCAATAACAGATGCTGGAAGGTGTTCTTTATAAACGAATAGCTGACCATTCGACTGGGCTTTGCGGAATTTACGCCAAGGTTCGCCATTCTTCGGGTACAGGCCGTGGGATGAATGGTATCCTTAAGTGTCATATAAAAATGTGTGACTCGGACAGATTTTCGCATGTACTCTGAGCTGGCCCTATTTTTTTCATGGCCAACCGATGAAAGTATTGGTGCTTACCCATCATGGCAATACTAAGACAGCCTCAGCCATGGAGTTGAGATTTCCTGACAGAAAGCTTGATGCCTCTATGTGTTTTTTTTTCGTTTTTGCTGTTCTGGGCCCATTTCTTTCTGAATGTGTCGAATGCACTCCAGCTTGAAAACTGTAACCTCTCCGTATGACTATAAACTGCAAGGAATCCCTCTCTACGTAATAACTGGGGCATGGCAGGCCACCGCACATGTTTTGAAATATGTCATTTTAGTGGCAAAAAAAGACTAGGACAAACAAACGACTGATTCTCGTTCAGAAATGGCAGCATATTATAAGTTACAAAAAATTATATTATTCAATATGTTCAGTTACCCTGCCCTCTTAAAGCGACGTCTTAGAGAGAATTTCTTAAGTTGCATGAAAAGAAACGTTACATATAGACGAAGCGAATAAGAAGGTACATGACAGGTAGCTCCCAAACCTCCCGAACTAATTAGACCTGTTGACCTAAGTAAAAATGCGTATAAATTGCTTAATGAATAGTGCTTGAGAAAGATGTGAAGATGATGTTTGAATATTAGGAATAATTATGCAAAGTTACTTGACCAAGTCGTTCGTTCGCACCGTGCTGCATATATAACTTTGTACCACCGCAACTCGCTGAACATAGATGGTATCATAGTCGTTGTGAAATAAGCAGTAATGGGAAATGGGACAAACTTCACCTTCACGTTCACACAGTGTAATATATTCGACATTGTGTGTGTGTGTGTGTGTGTGTGTGTGTGTGTGTGTGTGTCCTTTTGCCTCTCGTTATTCCTTTGAAGTGCCTCTCTACTCTCCGCACCCCAAATCCGTCTAACGTTCGAAGAGGTTCACCCTTGTACAAAAGTTTACACATTCGTTCTTTCTTTGCCAGAGACGAAGACGTATTCCGTGCTCCGCCGCAGACAAAGGTGATTGTAGAGGACAAAATAAAAAGGGCACTCTAAGGTGGCTATCAGAGGAGTTGGCGTTTGGAGATTTCCAGCACTGACGAAACGAAGAAAAACAGAAAGAGGGGAATTTGCGCGTTGGAGAAGATGCGACTTGCGTCTCGCTACATCGTGAACGTGAGAAAAGGGAAGGAAATTAAATTACATACACCGGGCAAAATAGGCTCCAACCTCGGGATGATGCTTGTGAGTCACTCATAAAGAGAAATAAAACAGGCGCAGACAATGACAGCCGTTGTGCGACGAGACGACAGGTCACCAGTGCAGCGCTGCCCGTTATTTCCACAGAGATACACAGTGGAACCGTTGGCTCACGTCTCTCTCTATCTACCGTGCTGCTGTGTTATTCTGCACCCGCAGCTGCGATTCTTTTCCGAGAGCACAATCCAACTCTTCCCGTCATTATGCGCCTCCTTCTACGTGCCTAGGCATCAATTTTATATTCACTGTGACGTTTTATTTTTCACATCCTTATTGTGAAGGCTTTTTTTTTTTTGTGGTGCGCTCTGAAAAGCGCCGAATGAGCACGAGTTGGGAAGTCTAAGGTGTTTAGGTAAAGCTATGAGGCATATGGTTTCACGATTACCTCTGCAACTGCGTTACTGTACAACTATATACAAGCGAAGCTCTTACACGTTTGCTGTTTTCCCAAGTAAAAATTTCATCGACCGTGAAGTGGTGGCTAAATGTTATGTATTTGGAAGGATGTTCATCAGCTGGCTAAGTCTGCGTTCTCCAACTAATCAACCACATAAAGGAAAATATTTTCAAATAGAGAGGTTTTATAATTTGGCAGTGAGAACAGAAATTACAATTTCGGAGAATACTTTGGCAACTCTGGGCAGATGGCTTTTCTGGCATGCTAGTTGAAGAGTGGCTAAAAATAGAAATATTTGTTTTATATTTATGGCAGCGTCCATACACGTCACTGCTATGAAGTGAGTTCAAGGTATATGTAAACTGGTAGCGTAGCTTCCACAGAAACCGATGGATCGGTAGTCGGTAGTCGGCGGCAACCATCTACGTGAGTAGGAGACAACTAACAGCAAACAAAAAATAAAAAAGTGAAATATGTCACCGCAACCGGAAAATGCAGTGACGTCACGCATTTGCCCTATATGGTGCGAAATTGAAATTTTTCTTTATTGCTGACCTTTTACGTGCCAGTATTTATACGAGATAGATTTTATTTTAAAAAAGAAACAAAAATATCAAAGATCGGGGAGACAAAGTTGTTTTAGTAGCCAAATGACGTAATTGCAATATGCACGAGAAACTTTGCAGAGGCAATTGAGAGGCAACTGTTAACGAGAACAACAGCATAATAGTTCGAAACTCACGCTTCCCAGTCGTCAAAACCCACTGCTTGCAGCGAGACAACTGCTTTGAAAATATAGCTTTGGCAGCCGTAGAGGACAGCGTCTCGTTATTTAGCGTGTCGTGTTCACCGGCACCAAAGGCGAGGGCACCATAGAGAAATACACTATATTAAGAGTGGCCACTGGAGCCTATTCACGGCCAAGCAAGAAAGGGTCTGACCAACCGATAGATGGCGTACCCATCCTCGCTTTTACTCCCTTTTTAAGACATGTAATAGCCTCTTCAGGAGGAGTGATATGTGGGGTTTAACGTCCCAAAACCACCATATGATTATGAGAGACGCCGTAGTGGAGGGCTCCGGAAATTTCTGCCACCTGGGGTTCTTTAACGTGAACCCAAATCTGAGCACACGGCTCTACATTTCTGCCCTCATCGGAAATGCAGCCGCCGCAGCCGGGATTTGAACCCACGACCTGCGGGTCAGCAGCCGAGTACCTTAGGCACTAGACCGCCGCGGCGGGGCTCTTAAGGAGGACAATTATTGCCCAAATTTGCCATAAATGTTTTGCAAAGAAGAAATTTCACTAACTTATGCAATTTTTTATATCCGCTCTACATGTCCCGCTGATGTCATTTAATGCAACACAACATAAAACAGTAAATTATGACTGAAAAGTGTTGTCTTACAACATTTGTTTTGTACAAAGAGGCACATTCAGACGGTTTAGATGTGCTGTATATGCATTCCCTTCGCGGAAGCATGGGTGAGTAGCAATATAGTGGTAAAGACACTCGCTTTAGGAGCATGAGAGTATATGGGTTCATATCCCAGCGTCGGAAAGGAAAAAAATTGTTACTTTATTTATGCTGAAGACATTATCGGGTCTGACCAACCACTCGTGGCGCTGAAAGGAGCGCAGTAGCTGCACAGTAAAATTTTTTACACCCTTATGGGTGTAAAAAGGGTGTTTTCAAGATTTACACCCTCTTTGAATGAATTTAACACCCTTTTCTTTGCTGGTACACCCTCAGAGAAGGGTGTAACGGGAAAAAGGGTGTTATTATGCCGTTCGTGAGGGTGTTGAAGAACAGAAGGGTGTACACCTATAATTGTTGGAATAAAAATTGTTCCGTTTAACGTCCCAAAGTTGTCATATAATCATTAGAGACGCTGTACCGAAGGGCTCCGAAAATTTAAACCACCTGGGGTTACTTAAGGTGCACCTAAGTCTAACTACACAGGTCTCGCACTCTTTCTCGTCCATTAAAAATGTGGCCGCCGTGAACTGCCGGGATTCAATCCTGCGACTTGCGGGTCAACAGTTCAGCACCATAAGCACCAGACCACCGGCGCGGGAGTGCACGTGCAAGAATCGAGCTGCATCCATGCTTGCAAATCAAATACCACGCATAGCGCAAGGAATGCATGCCTTTCCTAAGATAACAATGTCGCAGGGATGAAAAAAATCAAGGAAATGATTGAGGCATTGACAAATTTTACAAAACACTAAGAATAATTGAGAAAATGTAAAAGAGACTAACTTCTTCTCGCACTGTATGATTCGACATGCTTTGCCGCTTTATATCGTCCACATTATATGTAAATAAATGAATGGGCTACTGTCACGATCTACGGACAGCACATATTCATGTGTAGAAGCAATTGAGAAAAAAAAAGCTTGAATTTATTACAAAAAACCCTTGCTCGGTCAAAAGCCGTTCGAGTGCAAGTTGTTTTCACAAGATTATCGAAGACGAGACGTGCTTGGTCCAAAAAGAAAACAATGCACTACCTTCTGCAACCATGCGGGAGCACGGGAAGTGGTCTTTTAGGTGAAGAAATAAAGGTCAGAGAATGGCACGGTCAGTGCACGCAGCGCCTTTGCGAAGCGAAGGGGAGAAGGGTACGAGAGGAGGAAGAGACACGCCTCTCGCCCCCCCCCCTACACACACACACACACACACACACACACACACACACATATATATATATATATATATATATATATATATATATATATATATATATATATATATATATATATATATATATATATATATTGTGGGACACTGCGACCCACGCCGTAAAATTTGTATTTGCTATCTATTCTCTTTGACATCCCCTCGGGGGGGGGGGGGGTGTATGAGGTGATCAGCAGGGGGCGCTGCAACCCCCGTCGAGTTAAAAAACTTACGTCGAGTTACAGTGCCCCCTCTCTATTTCTCTATGTACCTATAGGGATTTACATTGCCCCCTAAGTGACCAAGGGTTGCCCCCGCCCCCCTTCCCCCGTGGTGGGCACGCCTATGCATAGGCACCATCAATCATTGCAATAAAATTTTGTGTGTAAATGTGTGCGTCAACCATAGTACATTTCGAAGTGAAGAACATGAGTGTTTTAGGTGATTATTACCGCTGTTCTTCATTTGTTAAAAATGCATTGTACCTGCAAGCGTTTCAAACTTCGCGCGCTAAAGTCACGTGTTAATTTCTTATTTCGTTTTTTCGTGAAAATAAAATTATTTTTTCTGCTTTGTTTTTATGTTATATATATTTCCGTTTACTCTTTATACTTAACCGCATTACTTAAGCATTTTATTGCGCCTTTGTACGTCTGCGGAGCTGTAACCCCGAACTTGTTTTGGCGTGCTCGCTGGTCGGGCGCTGCAGCTTGTCGGTTCTGCATCGTTTTATCTCGTTTTTTGAGGTGTGCTTGCGCGCTGCGTTCGTGTTTTGTGTTCTGCCGGTGCTGCCTATTACGAAGATGAACTCTACTCAAGCGAGGACGTGTGGCGTCGCATTTTGGAACACTCGCCAGGTACGTACCACATTCCTGCTGTCGGCGCTTTGTCAACACCGAGAGCGTGATAACGACGCCATGCTACGTTTTTCGTTACATGTGGGCGATAAGTGAAGTTCTTTAACGTAGCGAACCTGTTTGTGTGTGTCATTTCATCAGGATGAAGGCGTTTTTGTAGGAAGTCAAGCGTGGGCGAGCTTTTTCTTTCGATTCAAGCATGCTTCGGTGTGTGAAGCACATGGCGCGTGCGTGCGCGGTGGGAATTCGGCGGCGGATTTGTGCGAGTTGTGACGGCGCTCGCCTCTGTCGGCAGTGGTGTTGGCAGGGAGCCCTGCTCGCGATGGACCAATATTTTGGTTAAATAATTGTTGGGCGAAGACGGCGTTTGTTAGCTGTAAGCGTTGATTACGCCTAGGGCGCGTATGTTTGGATCTCTTAACTTGAGAATTTTTTTTTTTTTTTGCATGCCTGTTCATATTGTGTGCTACAGGAGTCAACGGGTTCATTTGTTGTACGTTTCATACGTTGTACGTCCAAAGCAGTTTGAAAAGTTTCGTATGTTGTACGCCCTTTTTTTAAACTGCTATCAGAAATTGCTGCGGGCAGCCGAACGTATGCCGGTGTATGCATCCACGCCGGCACGCATCTTTGAACTACCGTGTTATTCAAGTTCGCGTGCAGCATGCTGCCTCGTCTTAGATACGGCTCGCAAGGCTTGCACGTATGTACGCTTACGTGTTTATGCAGTCCGTTTAGTCAAATCTGAGCTTACGTTATACACTCGCAACATAGGTTGTCTGATGCGTTCGGAACCCATGAATTTTGAGCCGTTCGTTAAACTTGAACTGTATTTCCGAACAAAATTTTCATGGCTTATTGGGGCCGAATAACTGTAGCTTAACTGTGCGAGCCCTAATTCGATCAGTAGTTCATGCGGTAGAGCACATTTTATTTTATTCAGCTTGTTTTCGCTATGCTTAGATTTCATTATTTTGTGGTGGTTTATTAAATATTGTATGTGCCTCGCCAAAACTTTGTGTTCAAACTTCGCTAAGCAATTTTACTTGTACGAACAGTAAGAACAGTTTAGACCATCACCTCCAATGGCATTTAATAACAGATGACAAGCTTATGCCGATCTGGTCAGAAACACACATGAAAACATTGAAAAACCACACATTGGCCTCGAATAAAAGCACAGTCTTTGTCACTTGTGAATAGGGCTTTTGTGTGGGGGCCAAAACGTCATGATTTCAATTAGGGTCAGCATGTTGTTTTGTCTTCGCATCAGATGACAAGCTTCAGTAAATTCTATAGGCATGCGCTACAGTTATAGAAGGGATCTGTGGTGTTTGGAGAAACAAATATATCATTTAACGCTCAAAACTTGCAATGATGTTATACATCATAGTATGCATACATAAGGCATGCACGTGTTGCTGTGAAAATGGAAAATTGGACAGTATGTTCATCTGACAATCATGAATATAGACTGCATGTTTCCAAGCTGTTGGCATTGACGCAATTACACAACTTCAGAAATCAGTCTCGTCAAACGTTTATTGTGTATTGCTAAATCGTGACCAATGCCTTCCAGTATTCTTGTTACTAGAGATCGTTGCAGAAGCTTGCATGCTTTATTGGGATGGTATTTAGCTCAAGATGGGTGCGTTGTATTAGCACTTCCACATTTTTTCCCATTATTTATTAGACAGCCTGTAATGAGGGGTATGTTAGGGATGAGTGAGGGGCACTGCCTTTTTAGCCACCTGGAATCATTAAATTAACAGCCATAATTTAGCAGTTGACAATAGTAATTTAGTGAAACCAATTTTCTTCGTTATCGGCATAATCGTTCTAATGTAGGCAGCCGAAAGAGAGTTGCATTAGTTGTGTTCAAACTAAAATTCGTAATATAACTTTATGTGTTACCTCCAATGGATACTTGATCAAAGTGCATACCGTCATGTACGCACTGCCCTATTATTGAATTGGCATGTATACGCACTATGCCAGAGCGCTATTCAAGTATATTTTGTGACAGATCTGTTATGTGAAAAGTGCATATTCTTTCGTAAGGTTGCAGCTATGTTCGCCAAAAACATTGAGGATGTTTTTGTTGTAGCATGTCTGGTTTTCGTACATCCTACTCTTTTAAAACAAAACTTTCCAGATCATTCTAAATTGAGTTCCAAATTCTGCTTCGCTAACAGACACATCAGTAAATTGTTTTTTTGTTTCTCTCGCAGTCTATACATGCTCGTCGTAGGAAGAGAGTGTGGGAGACGTCTGGACTAGCCCATCATCTAAGGCTGGCTCGTGGAAAATTTGACTGCTGGTGCACATCAGTGGCGCATGGCTTCTGTTTCTTCTGAAAAGCGAGCTGCAGAGAGCCACCTGGTAGCTGTATTCAAGGAGCACAAAGGTTCAGGGTGTTCAAAGTTAACCCTTTTGTTTTTCCTTAAAAGAGAAGTCAGCGCTGTAAGTTATCTATGTAAAGCCACCTCTGCTGATAGCTATGTATCGAGGAGGATGCAATGTGAGACAATAATTATCACTGTCAGCGGTGCCATTAAGTTTTATTAATCAACTTAATAGTGACCACAGCAGGAGATCATGTATGTGTTAAATATTTGAGCCAGTCACATTTCTACATATTGTCACTTGTAAGAATTCTAGCATGCCTGTGCTCAGATATCCTGCTGGAAATTTAGTTGCGGCTTGCATTATTATGTGTGCAGGACAGTGAGCACTAGCACAGACTCTGATTTCATGCATTTAATCTGACCGTCGGTGGAAGGCATGGGCAAACATTAAAATGGTTACTCTTGCTATTCGCTGGCGATAGCAAGAACCGACTGCTCGTTCCGCTATGGAGTGATATTTTGCTAAACGTCACTGCCTTGCATGCGTAATCATGAAAAGCAAAATTAAACTTTCAAACGGGATATCTAGGAGCATAAACATAATCAAAAAAGTTTTCCAAGTGGGACTGTGTAGAAACACGACTGCCTCCAACTTTTTAATGCAAACATACCTGCTTATTTGCGTTACTAAAATTTCAATATTTTTGGTTGATAGGCCAGATGACAGCATTATTTTATTACTTTGTGTCCCCCTGGACACAATCTGCCAAGGTGTTTTTCTGTTCCTAAGGCTAAAATTCAATGTAACTAGGCAGTGCATTTAAGAATGTGTCAGTGCTGCTTACTGAGCTCTTTATTGGATATTTTGTTTTTTCCAAGATCTACTGAGTGTGTTGCTCGCCAGACTTGCATGTCATGGTAATTGATGCCTTATGTGCAATTGGCCATTTAGAAACACTTTTTGTGTTGTGATAAAAAGTAGCACATTAATGATTTTATCTTCAGTGTAACCTTCACTGAATATTCTATTTTACTATATTTTTGTCACTGTAGTTATTTCATTGCCTTTGGGAAGTTCAATTCATAAGTACAATCAAGTGTTTTCCCACTGTCATACTTCATCGTACCTAACTTTGCCAATACCAAACCATGTCGGATATTTTACAGTGATACATACTCATGTTTAACATTGTTAATGATAACTGATAGAAGGCATACTAGAATATTGTAACGTGAGTCCTTGGATCGGAGGGTTGAATGGTGAATTTTTTCAACTACATAGTAATATCTGCTTGCTTTATTTCATGTCAAGTGTAATGAGAATAATATTTACCGAGGTTAACGTGTTAAAACCTTGATATAATTATCAGGGACACTGGAGTAGAGGGTTTCAGATATTTTGACCACCTGGGGTTCTTTAAATCCATCCACGTCTAAGCAGACACGTGTCATGCATTTCCTCCTTAATCGAAATTGCAGCCACCACAGCCATGGTTTGATTTTGTGGCCTTCAGTTTAGCAGTCAAGGGTTACTTGAAGCGTACATTAGTTGTGGGCTGTGGTCTTGCTTCCATGATGCATCTTAAGTACAGCAGTTTGGTGCCAACCAGGCATCTCTACTAGTGCACTGGTGTTGTGTTATTGCATTCGTAATTTACTGCAATATTTAACTATTTTATCAAGATGCATTTCTGAGCAGCTCTGCGAAGTGTGTGCTGGTGCTTATTACATTCCTAATTTTTTGTAAGAGGTAATGATTGTTGCATGTATTCTGAGTTAGATATGAAGTTACGAATTTTCCTTCTTTTATACTCTGTAAGAGTGTAAAGCCCAACAAGTCACTCTGTTATACTTTGCATATTGTACATCAGATGGCTAAATTGTGTGTGCAGAGCTTATATAAACAGCCCATAGTGTTTCGAATGCCTTGAAAACTGCCTTAGGATCAGAAAAAACTTGTGAAGAGTGGGATAGTCTGGGTGAACAGTGGAAGTTCCTCAGATAGGCTGGCTCATGTTTCGATAGGAGGACTTATGTTCGTCAAAAGTGCCGTTTCTTCTCATCCTTGGCATGTTAGCTTTAAGGGGGTTAGTAGAGATGTCATCTCCTGGTGGTGGTGCGTGTCTTTGTTGGCAATTGCCGCCGGAAAAGAAAAAAAAACTAGAAAGCAAACAAGTGCAGTCCTCACTTCATTTCAAGTTGACTGGTAGCAATTCACAATGTTCTCGGAGGGTAGAGAAAAAAATGGAAGCAAAAAAGAGGAAACACACAAAGTAGGAGCGGTGTGCTGCCGCTACAGAGGCAAAAAAAGCGAAGAGCTTTAAAGTTTGAAGCCAGCAGACAGTCCCCGCGTTTGGCCATCACAAAGGGTTGCCGACGATAAAGGCCTATGCTGTTCTCGAACATCTATGAGTGGGACTCGTAAGAAAGCGGTTACGAAAAGGCGCGAGAGAGAAGCAGGCAGCTACCTTTAAATGCTAAGATTTCAAAGGTAAGCAACAACAGATGTGTTCGGAAGAGAATGTGTTTAATTGGGAAAGTCATTGGTTAAAATATGCTTTCACTATCCCCGTAGGTGGCCCGCTCAACAGAATTGCCTCAAGAATTTGGCGGCATGTTGGCAGAGAAATAGAGAAATTCAGAATGCAAAGGAAATAAGCATCAACGAGAGAAAGGCAGAAAGAAAGGAAAAAATTAAAAAAGGCGGGTTGGAGGTAGATGACACGCTAGTGTTAACAGACGAGGAAAGGAAAAAAGAGACGCAGAGAAATTTGTGGCTTGGCAATGACTTAAGGGTGCACGGTAGTAGTGTTTTTTGAAGCGACAAAAGAAGAAAGAAAGCTGTGGTTGAAAGGTTCTGGCAAATAAAAACTTCGTAGTTGTGTGTGTATAGACACATGTATATCTATATTTATAATTTAAAAAATTTCGAGAGAACATCAATAGTACACTTGTAGTCTAGGAGCGATTCCATGTGATACCGGTTATGTCTATTTGAAGGTTGAACCTTTCTCATTTCTAAATGCTGTCGTAATTATGCTATGGCTTTCAGCGATTCCAAATTGCGACGTGCTACATTGATTCGTGATCGGTGTAGGTGCTTACATTTCTGTATCAAATGTCATTCCATGTATTTCCTCTTTCATGGTGAGCAGAAATTCGTAGAACATAAAGCTATGCTTGGTCGAAATTGTGGCCCTGTTGGTTGAAGTGACTGGCTACTGCTTTTGGTAAATTGTGTTTTGTGTCTGCACAGTGGTCGTTCAGTCTTACGTGAATTGGCTGCCCAGTTTCGCCTATATATTGTCTGCAGGTGGCGCACTTAAGACAGTATATTAGGTTGTTCGAAGTGCAGATGAAGATCGATGGGACCTTGTGAATGTAGTCAAATTTTGTGCTTTTTAAGTTGTTAGCCAGCTATATATTTTTACAGGTGGAGCATCTGGGCCGGCCACAGGGACCAGACGTCCTAGTGTTTGCTTTAAGTTTTGCGGGAATTAGAAATGCGTGGCACGTGGCATTTGCAACGCTAACTTAAAGACATGCTTGTTCACGCAAACTTAGACTAGGACGTCTGATCCCTGTGGCCGGCCCAGGTGCTCACCCTGCAAATATATACAGCCGGCTACCAACATAAAAAGCACAGCATCTGACTACATTCACAAGGTCACATAGAGCTTCACCTGCACTTTTAAACAACCTAATATACTTTTCTGAGTGTGCCAGCTGTAGAAAACAATATATAGGCGAAAGTGGGCCGCCAATTCACGTAAGACTGAACGGCCACCGTGCAGACACAAAGCACAATTTACCGAAGTAGTAGCCGGTCACTTCTACTAACAGGACCACACTTTCTAAAAAGCAAAGCTTTATGTTCTACAAAATAATTTCCGGTCACCACGAGAGAATAAATACATGAAATCATAATTTATACACAAATTTATGTCCCTACACCCATCAGGAATCAATGTGTCGCGTGGTAATTTGGAACCGCTGAAAGCCATTGCATAATTGCGGCCATATTTAGGGACTAGAAACGTTCAACCTTCAAATAGACATAACTGGTACTACATGGAATCACTCCTAACCTACATATTGTAATAATAATATTCACTCTAAATTTTAAAACTTTAATTATAGATATACATGTGTCTATATACACACAACTATGAAGTTTTTATTTTCCAGAACCTTTCAACCACAGCTTCCTTTCCTCTTTTGTCGCTTCAAAAAACACTCCTACCGTGCACCATTAAGTCATTGCCAAGCCACAAATTTCTCTGCGTCTCTTTTTCCTTTCCTCGTTTGTTAACGCTAGCGTGTCGCCTATCACCAATCCGCCTTTTTTTTTTTCATTTTTTCTTTTCTTTTGTGTTTCTCTCGTAGTTGCTTATTCCTTTTGCATTCCGAACTTGCCTATTTCTCTGCCAACATGCCGCCAAATTCTTGAGGCAATTCCGTTGAGCGGGACACTTATGGGGATAGTGAAAGCATATTTTAACCAATGACCTTCCCCAATAAACACGTGGTCTTACAAACACATATGGTGTCGCTTACCTTTGAAATCTTGGCATTTAAAAGTAGCCGCCTGCTTCTCTCTTGCGCCTTTTTGTAACCTCTTTCTTAAAAGTCCCATTCATAGATGTTCGAGAACGGCATAGGCCAATCAGCAACCCTTCGTGATGGCCAAACGCGGGGACAGTCTGCTGGCTTCCAACTTTTAACCTCTTTGCTTTTTTCGTGTCTGTAGCGGCCACCCATTGGCAGCACACCGCTCCTACTTTGGGTGTTTCCTTTTTTTTTCTTTTTTTCTCCACCCTCTGAGAACATTCTGAATCACTACCACCCAACTTGAAATGAAGCAAGGACTGCACTCCTCTGCTTTATAGTTTTGTTTTTCAGGCTACGATTGCCAACAGGGACACATGCCACCACCAGGAGATGACGTCTTTACTAACCCCCTTGAAACTAATATGCCAATGATGAGAAGGCTAGGCACCTTTGACGAAGATAGGTTCTCCTATCGAAACTTTGGTCAGCCTATCTGAGGCATTTCCACCTGTCGGCCCTCGTTTTGGTTTTGTTGTGAAGAGTGTGTTTTTGAGAAATGGATGCTGTCTCTATTACCTAGAAAGATGCTGAAAAATAAAACTTGCAATTTTAATATGTGGTGAAGCTTCATGGGGTGCGGGCTGATCTGTTAATCATTTTTCTTCGGCCACTGACCTTACCTGTTCGAATATTGGCGGTAAAATGCTCTAACTGTAGTATGTATGAAATATCATAATAACTGTGTTTGCTTTCAGTTGAGAGAAAACCTGTGTTGTGGTACATGTACTTGACATTTATCTTACGCCAATATATGTCTGCTTTTAGGAAGTGGGAAAAGATATTTATCAATAAGTGGAAACGATGTCTGCCAGAGCAGCTCTGTTATTTTTGTATAATCAGAAAGTTTGAAATGAACTAGGTGAGGCTGAACTCGCATGGTTTTGCGATACCAAGTGTAACTGCAAATTAAGTTGCTGAAATATGTATATGTCTGCATCCTGCATGGGAAGTGTGCACTGTTACGGGTTATAATGTTTTTTGAATATAATGTGTTCGTGTGTCTACACAAACGTATGCATACCAAGCACCTTTGCTGTATCGACTCACTGAGCCACCAATTGATATACCCCAGATGTTTATGCTATTTAACACTAAATATTTGTATTTAATTGTATAACTATAGAAGGCAGTCTAAATTTCTATAGTCGGCTTTACAAAGAAGGCTTTGAGAAATATCATTGCATTTCAGTAAGCTTGCTTATACACACACACACACACGCACACACACACATTTTTTCATCCACTTTTCTTTATTCTTTCTTCTTATTTACATTCTATAGGTTCTAATAACTTCCCCTGTACATTCCTTGGCATTACTGTCTGTTAGATCTCATTAATATATATATATATATATATATATATATATATATATATAATGAGATCAAACAGACAATATTGCCAAGGAAAGTATAGGGGAAGTTATTAGACCGAATTGTAATGTAAATGTGAAGAAATGTGGGTGAAAAGATAACTTGTCATGGACAGGAACCGAACCTGCGACCTTTGAATAACGCGTTACTCGAAGGTCGCACACCCTTTCAACACCCTCTTAAAGGGTGTTAGCTGAACACCCTACACGAAGGGTGTTCAGCAAAATGTTAGGGTGTTCAACACCCTTCTAAGTAGGGTGTATCTGAAAACACCCATAGGGTGTTCCTCTGGCGACAAGCCAGTTTACACCCTTAAGGGTGTAAAAAAATTTACTGTGTGCGCCGCGGGGCCCTACGGGAGTGTCCGCTCTTTATGTTACTATGTTTCTCTATGAGGGCGCGCCGGCCGTGCGCCAGCGAAAGTGGTCGCCAGTCACAGGAGCAGCGGTTGACACATTCTGTGAGCTAGTTGAGCTCCGAAAGGTCACACCAGTAAACAGCACATAAAAAATAAGTAAACTACTGAACGTGCTCACGCAAGAAACCACCACGGAAGAGTGAGCGATGCCTCCTTGACTTGGCAATAAGCCGAACCAAAGAACCGTCCAAAAACCCCAAGCTTTTATTGAAGATTGGCTGGATACGCCACCCCCCCCCCCCCTCTTCGCCGTTAATGGCACTCTACAAAAAATTCAGGCAATCAACCATTTAGCCAAGTGTGAAATGCACCGTGGAGTATATATAACACCGTGGACATATATAAAACCACGACTATATGAAGAAAAAGTCATATTGAGTTTATAGTGTTGGTTGCTTGGCCCCTCCTCACCTAGTCGCGCTTCAATCGTCGACGGGCGTTGATGCCTGTGGCAACAGGTTTCCGACACTTTTCGTTACAAGTTTTGCGACCCATCTCATTTGACCATGGTGAGTCTGCATTCTTAAAGATGAAGGCGACCGATTGGTATCTGCTGCGTTGTTCCATGGTTCACGGGGAACGGTGTCTTGTGTGTGTGTGTGTGTGCGTGTGTGCGTGTGTGCGTGTGTGTGTGTGTGTGTGTGTGTGTGTGTGTGTGTGTGTGTGTGTGTGTGTGTGTGTGTGTGTGTGTGTGTGTGTGTGTGCGTGCGTGCGTGCGTGCGTGCGTGCGTGCGTGTGCGTGTGCGTGTGCGTGTGTGTGTGTGTGTGTGTGTGTGTGTGTGTGTGTGGTTAAGCGTCTTGCCGATATATGTGATATCAACCCGAATGCAAGCAACCTATCCACAGAGAAAAACACATTTTAGCGCAAAAAGGGCCGATACGCCGCGCTTGGCCGCGCGCTTCGTCACGGGCTGATTGCTGCGGTCACGTGTGCGTGGGCACGAGGAAAGATTTCAGTGGCATAGGGCGTTACTTGCTAAGCATGACGCCAGAAAATAAAGAAATGGCTAGAAATAGCTCTGGGGAGGAGCAGTTTTTGCGTGTTCGTGAATGCGTGAACTAACTTGGGCACCTCCCCTTGACAAATAAAAAAGCCCTACATATACGGAACATTGCATATAGTTATCATGTGTACCAAGTCATACGCTTAAAAAAAAGATGATACGGGTGTCCGGTGATTGAAACTCACATTCAGTTCCAACAAAAGCAGTCATTTCAAAAGAACAATTTGTGAGTCGTGACCATAGTAATGATGACTGTGTATGAAAGCTCGTGATAACAACCATTCCAACAGCGCGCACACAAAAAATCAGATCAAGCGGGCACATGTTTAATGCAAATGTAATCATGATTTCAGAAGCTGACGTTTAGGTGGCACGAAGACACTTCAATCCTACGCTACCAAATAGCAGTGAAATGGACCACTCCTGCATATCCTCATGGGTTTCTCTGGGGTTCAGAAGCTACTGATTGTGGGTTTTCTTGTGGCCCCAACAAAAATCCCCAAATTAGTCATTATATTTGCATGAGAACTTTCGTTATTGAAGCTCCATGCTGCATTCCCGAAAAGCGGTCACAGCTAGGAGACTGCAAACAATTTTTTTTTCATACGTGGAACCTTTGATCTGGCGAATCAAACAATGCGTATCTTATATCTTAAAGGGTCTACAAGTCTTTCACTGTACCTAACGTAAGCTTCAACGCAGACAACCTGAAATCTGTGCAAGGTCTGGCTGCTTTTATCGGACAATGAGGACCTGGGAATATATATATATATATATATATATATATATATATATATATATATATATATATATATATATATCATAACAGACATGAATCATTGAAAGAATGAACACGAAAAGGCAAAAGAAAAGAAAGTAAAACTGAAGGTGGTACACATCCACGACTTAGACTTCTATAGTAGCGCCACTCACACATGGGCGTCTGTCTTTATTGGTTTGTTCGTTAGGGTAAGTTTGCACTTGGCGCACTTCAGAAGCGGGACTCATAGGCCGCGTACACCGAAGCACACGGTTGACATCCGCACCGCGAAGTGCCGCATCGATCCGAGATGATCAGAAGTCAGTGTAGTCTTTCAATGAACCTAATGTATAAATTTAATTATTTTACTGATATATACTTCGCTCTAATTGTAATTAAATTACGCTCTGATATCGTACGTGTTCATATAACATTTGACTTCAGCCCAATCAATGATACCGTTTTTGTTTTACTTCTTAAGATACTTTTTTCGAGTAGTCGGAAACCACGAGAGCTCAACCCTGCAGAAGTGCTTGGAAGAGATGCAAGTTTCACTTGCTTCTCGTTCCACTACGAAGTTTTGTCGGCCACAGAGACAACCACGACTAAGGCATTCTTACGTGCCACGCACTTCAGTTCTCGAGGTTTTTCACTATATCAGTCTTCTTCATATGGTTATGGGGTTCCTCGGCTTGACAGCTTCACCCCTTTACGTATAGAAAATGGCCACGACGTCTCGGCTGAAAGGACAGAGACGAAGCAACTGCAGTACAATAATGAGTGGGAAGAAGTACTGCATAATAACAGTAGAGGCTTGCACTCACACTGAACTGAATCACACTAAAGCGGCAGTCTTCTCAGCTTCGCCGTCGGCTGTGCTCGACTCAGAAGCTGCGAGGAGCAGTCGTGGAAGACATTGATGGATGACTGGTGTGGTCTCCAAATGCAGCCTGCCATGAAAGGGGTGCCGATCGAGTGCCTCTCTTATTGCGTATGACATTTCTCGTTTTCTACAAGGCAGCACCGATTTAAACTTCGTGAAGCCGTTATGAGGTCGAGTGAGTAAGGATGCGTGCAAATAAGTGCATGTGTTGTGCAGCCTAGACGTGCCGCGACTTCGTGCACCTAGTACACGGGCTTCATTTACGTCAAACATAATCCTGAATTATACTGGCGATATCTCCAACTATTGAGTTCAGTTTTGCAGCCTCGCGAAGCAGCCACAAGGGTTCGTCCTTGTTAGCGTCATTGCCTGGGTAGTTGCGCCTTGCTTCAACAAAAGGTCACAATTTAACCCCAAGGTCCTTATCTTGCATCACTATCCTTCCATAACTCTATGACAACAATTGAGTCACCCATATATTTGCCGTCATCGAGCACCACTACACAATCGTCGCGATTGCATGAAATCAAAGCTTCGCGAGTGGTTAGTAATATAAAGCGCCACCTAGAGAACATGAATCGTGACACACTAGAATGAGTGACAGTCTTAGTGGCAAGCTACATAGGACCCACAAGACGACTTCAACATGTTAGACGTCATGGTGTTCGGTGCGCGAATCTCAAGGTGGTCGTACTTTCTTTTCGCTTTCTTTCTTGCTTACCAAGCGTCGTGTATCTGTAAAAATAGTGCTTTTGAATTTTCGAATTGTACTTTACTGATACGCGCAAAATCGTTTTGCTCTTTAGTGTCCCTTTAAGAGTCGCAATGTGAAAAATCACGCTTGAAAAGCAAGCCCACTTATCGATAAAAGTAACGACGTCCCCCGTGGCTTCGGGAATCAGTTATAGGTATTTGCAGCCTGGAATAATAAATATTTTGATTTGTATTGAGAAATTGTTTCATAGCTGTCATTTAAAAAATTGGTGCGGTATTGACGTTCAGCGTGACTAGGTGGGCTAAGATTCAGCGCTAACAAAATTATCGGCAAAAAAGTGAACTACAAAGCTATGTAACATTTTGCAGTTGGTATACATCAATGTACGAAGCAGACAATCCTGTGCATGAGAAAGAATGTTACGGGGAAAGAAGTATATGCGAAGAATATATTTGCGAGCAAATGTGTACAACGCTGCTGCAGTCCATTCACGTTCCCCTCGGCACATCGTCATCGGCATTCATCTACTTAGCCCGTGATATTACCCACCGGCAGCTGAAGTACCATCCCGGTGCGATAAATCCTCGGGGCGTGAATAGTACGGTTGAAGTCGTGAGACGTGCACTATATCGGTCGGGACTGAAGCTGTTGCTGGCGTGGTATGAAGTGGAGCAATCTCATAGGTCAGGCTGGTGACCTTGCGTATGACGCGGTAATGGCTAACGTAACCGGACATGAGTTTTTTTGCTGAGACCGACACGACGTGATAGCAACCACATCAAGACGAGCGAACCCGGGGATTACTGTACGTGGTGGTGCCAGCGATAGTAAGCACTATTTTGGTTACGCTGCGGGGCACATAAACGATCCCGAATTACTTAAAGGGCGATGTCAGCACGGGCCACGCATCACGAGCATAGGCAGGCGATGAAGTCCATGGCGTCAGAATGGAGCATGTTGTCCATGGGTAAAGGCGGGTCCCAACGAAACAGTAGGTAAAAAGGTGAAACTCCAGCTGTATCATGACGTGAAGAGTTGTATGCAAAGGTAACGCACGGTAAGTGGATGTCCCAATCTTTGTGATCCTTGGAGGCATACATCGCAATGTAACAAGATACGTTATCTTGCTAGACCTAAAGGCTTTGTACAGAACGTTTTCTATTGAAGCTAACATTATAAATTCGATTTCATGTTCACGGTTAGAGATTCACAACGCCCTACCATGAAGCTCAAAAAAAAAATAATCAACTAGTATTGCACCCGAATGTCATTACGGCTTAGAGCTAATTCAAAGCAAATAACTGCCTAATTACGTGCACAAGACAAAGATCCTTTTTTTGTGTGTGTGGCCCGCAATATACTTCACGGGAAGAATTCACTGTCGAGCAACAAAGATAAAAGAAAAGAAATGCGCGAGGCGAGGATCAAGACACCGCGAGTGACTTGGAAGTGGTCGCTTCTGTCGTGTAATCTGCCGTGCACGTCATGTTCGGCGCCCACTGATGAGCATCGAAAAGACAAGACACAAACCAACGATGCTGGAGAAGCCGCACTTCGTGTCTCCTTCATCGAGCCGGCTTCCCGGTGGAACCCAATATACGAATGCCGCCTCACTGCCATCACAGGTAAACAAAAACGTAAAGTCGAGGGTGCCTCGGAGCCTAAATGGGCGCTTTTTCGTTCGAATGATACTTTCTGTACGAATGTATACATTTGCTTGAGCGCCTCATGCCGATATCGAGCCTTTTTCTGCTGCAGCTTCGACTTCTTCAGTGACGTCGCCCGTCGCACTTTCGTCGTCTGCTCACGTCCTTTCCTCGCGAATTGTCGTCTGCTCGTTTCAAAGCATGGCAGCGAATCGCTGCGCCCGCCTTTTCGGCGATGCGTGGTCGGCGTAATTCTTCTCAGTCGAGCCCTGTCGTCCCACTATTTCTGAACAGCGTCGTTCGTTCTCGCCTCCCGACGCATTTGTTATGCGATATTCATCCCCGACTCGTCGAAAACGACGTTTTCGCGGCGACACCTGACGACCGTCACGGTTTTTCACCGCGACAACGCGTACGCCGTGACGAGTGTCCCCGAGGAGCATCGCGATTCGCGAGGCCAGCGCGCATTTGCTGTCGCCTAAGCCAAACCTGAGCGACAAAAAAAAAAATGAATTTCATATGGCCTGCTAGTGGCACGCTACGGATCATTATTCGAATTACTTGGCTACCGTGTACTTGTTTATTAAGCTCTGCAGTTTTAAGACGTTTGCGTGTGCGCTTATGAGTACACGGGCCACGCTTGGGCGGACATTGTGCACGGGCAAAGCTTGGCGGCTTTCTTTGGCTCTCCTCTGCTTTGCGCTTGCCGCTTCATGCACCGTAGCGGCGCTGCAGAACGAGGTGTCAGCATTCGTTAGAAGTCGGCGAAGCTCGGTAGATGATGCCGTCGTTAAAAATTCACACCATCCACCTCGTTTCCAAAAAAATAAAACTCAAGCATACGGGGGACGCAAAGAAAGAAAAAATAAGGTAGCAAAGTAATAAAAAGGCGAAAAATTCCGCGGGGTGACATCTCGTGTAGGTGGAGCACAGCAGGAGCGAAGGTGCCCGCTGCCACCCGCTCTGTCGCACGAACGTGCGACGACACCAGCAGTATTTTTTTTTTTTTTGCGGTTGACCGTGGTGCAATGGAGGCGCGACGGTGGAGACAGCGGCAGTCCAGACGGATTCGCAACGTCTCGTCTTGTTAGCAGCAAGAAGACCGCTGAAGACAATTCCTGATGCGGCGTCGCCTCTGTATAGGGATGCCGACGACTGCTCGGGCCCGAAACGTGAAATCGGCGTCGTCGGACCCATTTTTTTGGCGTCTCAGCACCACGACGCTCTTGTACACACCGCGCCTCTTTCTTCTGTCTATTTGCGCGTCCTTTCAGCCGCACGTCTTCGCTGGACCTTTTTTGAGACCCTTCCGAAACGTGTATTCTTCCGAGTAATCGGACGGCTCCGAATACTGGAATAAAAGCAAGGATACATGTCAGTATGAGACATCGCCCGAAATAGCGCGTCCTGGCGAACAACATCTACACCGCCCTGCTATAGGGTAAACTGCAAGTAGTACACACAAACCAGCCTGTATGTACACTTATCCTGGGCCTTGTATCAAGTTCGGCATGTCTCATGGCTTGTTGTCGGGAAGTGATAGCACTCGAGGTCACGTCAGGTCAGTTCGCTTGTGCCTGCCTCCCTTGACTAGCGAGATAGTGCGCGTTTTCGAAACCTGCCCGACTACTTTAACCAATATCGCTTTTGTTCCGCGCGTCAGCGCATGCTCGTACTCCTCGTTAAGAGCTCAAGCCATGCGTGCGTCTTTTGCCGTCAACGCCGTGGTGCTATCACGGACGTGAGCTCGCGACATGGGTTGCATTCGAGATAACATCTTTCCAATTAACAACAGATATAGGGAAACGAGTGTGCTTTCTCGACAAACGCTTGCAGCATTCCACGATGCACAGCTTTGCTTTCGTGCAGATCACTGGTTTCAATCACCCCAATAGCACCCATCAACCAATTGTTGTGTGCGCTCTTTTTAACAACAGAACTGTTCAATAGTGTAGCGAAACTCCAGAAATGTCTGCACAAACCTGGGTGGGTACGCGTCACAGAAAGAGCTCCTAGCATGACATAGCCATACATAGTTAAGCATAGACAGGGGGCGGGAAAGGGAAGCGAGGTTGACGAGGAGGAAAGACGGTGAAGCAAAGCAGAGAGCTATGCGTAGTGTATTAGTATAGCAATGTTGTGGGGAAGGAACGTGAAGGGAAGGAAGTTACGTTAAGCCTAGGACGAGGGGATGAAGAGGGTATACCATAGCGAGGCCAAGTGTAAAATAGTAAGAAGTGAAAAATGAAGAATAGGTGAGGACGGTGCATAAAAACATCTTCACACCACTTATGCGCAGCTGCTGCAATCGTTTTATTACGATTATATGGCGCGCTTTGAGCCAAACGTACCAACGACACGGTAATGATTTTTTTCCCTTATTAAGTGATAACAAGTCACTGTGGTGCCATAAAGTACGACACGCTTTTCTTTTCTTTCTAATGTTTCTCACACGGGGTAACATGCTAAAAGATCTTCGTACTTCGATTTAGGTGCGGGTCAAAGAACCCTAGTAGGTCGAAATTGATCCGTTGAGCCTAACTCTAATCATATGGTAGATTCAGCATGCGAAACCTTGACAGCTATTATTCATAGTTTTATTACACAGTAAAAGAGTGCCTTCTCAGTTCATGCCCTCCCTGTGTAAAAATAGCGCTCCCTTTATACACATGCGAATGAAACTGGACGCGAATAGTTGCTTGTTCCGTTTCTCGTCTCCCAAATATAGCGACTTCAAAGATCGCGTAACAGAAATCCCACGAGAGAACGCATTCTAAGTATGTCTGAGTAATGACGTCTGCAAGCTAATTTAGGTGTATATTTTCTCCTTCGGCCTGATTTGTTTTAAAAACGTTGGTATAAAAGAAAAATCATTGCAACAAACTTGTCACTCCAGGGCCAAGAACTATGTATATGCCATGTGGAGCTCTGTTGAAGTTAACCCGAGCGCAGAACTTTCTAGCGTGACGCTTTCCAGGAACTCGGCTTCCTCAAAAGGGTGCGTGCTTTTGTATGCGCTTTTTGTCGACGCATGTATTGCCTACCTAAGTTTTCAGGAGATTACGGAAGATATCTGGGTGCTTGTCATGTGACGAACACTCTACATGAAAGAGTATATGCATTATGCTATATGCGGTCGCACATATGATACCGAATTATCTTATTCGATGCAAAAGGATCCCCACCTCGAGTCGTTTCTATAAGTGCTGTAAAATAGTCTATATTGATTAGCCGATCACGACACTTATTGAGAAGCCATGCCTTAGCCTGATATTGCGGTATCATGATATCATCAAGGCATATCGTGCGAAAGAACCACAGTGCTGCTCGCTAGCCACGCTGAAGTCTTTTACGACCATTGTGACGCTGAGTTGGTGTTCTTGGATATAATTCACGGTTATGTAAAAAAAAAACACACAGCAGGAATGGCACAAGGACAACTGGCGAGAGGGGCAACAGTCGCTCGTGATGCCATAGTGTTTCAGCTTCCAGTCTTACTTTATCGCCTTCTGTACCGGAGTTACCAGATAATATTAGGCTCATTGCAAATGTCCTCACAAATGAAGCCAAAAAGCGTAAATTCGATGAGCTTTCCTATTATTAAAAATATATTATTCATGATAAAAATTGTATCTTAAGAACGAAGGGAGTTGAAAAGTCCAGTTAAATATTTTTTACAGAAAATATGTGGAGCTATGAACAAAAATACATATTTACTTTTCAATATTGTCTCCAGGAAAGTGTCCATTGTGTTAAATGGAAGTTTCCTGGTGCACTTCTTTGTCTCTTGTTGATTCCCTCAATGTTTGTTTGAGATGAACACTCAACTGCACAATGTCACTCACATACGCGCTGTTATCAAAGACAAATGCGCTAAATGTGAACGTGATGGTCACTTAAATAACTATGTTTGCTGGTAAATTCCAATAAGCCCTGAAAACGCTTTCTCTGAAATTGTATAACAAGAACGTGCTAAATTTTGTAGCGTAATTGTTATACTTCTGAAAAAAGTCTGTGATAGATGGAGATGCTCAGTGGCCTGCGGGCCAAACTGCACTTAGGATTAGAAACACCATGTCACTGTACAGCCTATAGCCTCTGCACCAGATCTTGTAAGAATTGAGGACAAATAAACTCCCATTCAATTCAATTCAAATTGCCATTTCTCCTGAGCGAGCGGTGCTTGAACGTGCAATTTCCTTTGATGCATCCTTATAATTCCGTTGTTTTGCGGTTCCCGCATGTTTTCGGCCCGATTATTAAGTGCTGCAAATTCATCAAAATTACTTTCAAGGAACCGCGAGGAACTACATTAAGATATTTAAGAAAAAAGCACATCCTGGCTGAAACAGTCACACTGATTATTCTTGAGATAGCATCACTTTGCAATAAATGTATGAGTCCAGTGATTTTGATAATTTCATCCTCAATTTTCGGGCTGGTGCGAAAGATACCAAAACCCACTTTTCCCTCACCGCTGGGGCATCATACAATGTAATAAATTGTTTGGAAATATCAAAACTTCTATATTTCTTGTAAACGAGGAGGATAATTGATGTGCGTCATAGAATTCAAGCTTTGCCAGGGGACTACTAAATATGAAGAGACTACTACAAAACATTGAGTCGGCCAATGTTTTTCAGTAACCATAAGGGGTCGCTGCTTCGACACACTATAAGTCATGCTTGTAATTTCACATTTCGACAGCCGTCGTCTCGATAGAGATGGCTGTGAAAATGGTCGTGCACGCTGGTATTTTTGCTCTCTTTGAAACACCCCAAGCTATAAAAACTGAAAATTATTATAATCAAAAAGGGGTTCCCCACAACAGCATATCTTCGAGCTAAGGTGTTCAGACTCCTGAATCAGTCCTGCCGACTAGGAAAAAATAAAAAATAAATTGTGAGTATAAGGCCTACATTTGCGAAAGGCCCCAAGGTACTATCGTCTTAGTTCGGCCTGTAAGTAGACGTGCTGGGCGTTGTATCGAAAGAAAACGCGTAACGATTGGGAGTCATGCTTTCGCGAGGCCCACATATCATCGTACATTGCCGCCTCTGCCGTTCCTAAAGTCTATTTTGCATACCGTGGTAACTTCGCAACATGTTATCCAGCCAACCACGCAGTCCTATAGCTTCTTGTCCTGTCAACGCGTATTTATGTCTCTGTTTATTTTTTTGTTTTTTTACATTGTCATGCAGAGCTCACGATCAGTGACCCTATATATATATTTTTAAAACCTCGGTACCGAACCGGCCTGTCATACATTAGATATACTCTTCCTGCTCACTATATATACACTTCTAAGCTTCAAGCTGGTGGCGTCGGAAGCTTCGACATTGCATTCATCAAGCGTACGCCCTCGACCCAGAGCAACAGGAACCGCGCACTACATGCCTGTCGCATAAGCTGGGTGTACGTACGTGTCATCGATTCGGCGACAAGACAAGCGGCTTGCAGGGCGCTCCTTTAAGAAGCGAACCGCAGTTGAGCGCCCCTTTTCGACGCCCGCACCACGTTCGTGACCGTGGCCTCGGTGTCAAAAGGTCGACGGTGAGATGTACGTTACAGAAGCCGCCGACTAAATCATCTCTGCGCTGGCGGCGACCTACTTAATAATGGCCGCTGGTGTCTTGGCAGTTCAAAGGTTACTCTGGTGAACCGGCAGGGACACAGCGCCGCGATTCCGGCTCGGTGAGGTCTCTTAAGGTCGCAGCGTCAAAGAATTTAAAGCTCGCTACAGCTTAAAAAGGTATATCTATAGGCCGGTGATGCGACGTTGATTTTTTCTTCAGGCTGATCATATAACCTGAAATAATTAGTGTTGGTTTGGAAAATTCAGCTGTAAGGGTAGTAAAAAAGTTAACAAAAAGAAAAAAAACACAAGATGGAACGTGTAAGTGCAAAGAGCGAGTGTTTTATACCACCTCTCCCGCACAAAAGTTTTAAGACCTATGCTCAGCATGTACCAACTAGCCCAAAAGAATACTTTGATGAGTTGCATTTCGAGCAATCACTTCGTGATCACAACCTAAAGAGATGAAAGATATTTGAGATATTTAAGCTCCACTGCTCAACTCGAAGATCTTACCTTTAAGCATTTTTCATAGCATTTATTTTTGAAAATAATACAGCGTCCAACCAGCGTACGTCACAGCAGAGAAACTTGGTCTTTCTGTTCCGACGTGAAAGCGGCCTGCAATGTGCTAAAGCGCGTTTATAAGGGTCGAATAAAGTTAATACACCCAATATTCAATGCAGTGTGACGCCGTTCTGTGAGTGTGCTGGGTAATCATTGAAAAAAAAAACCACTCGTATTTTCATTCATCGAGTAAGGAATTCAATTGCTTTCAGGTGCTACAACGTATCTATTCCGAAAGGTGACTGTCATCAATCATCGGCTGCCCACTTTCCTTTTTGCCATCACTTTCGCATGCTTAAATGCTTTTTACGACCTATGAAAACCGGAAATTAATGTGCCATTTAAGATAAGAGTGATCTATAGCACTGCGTGTCTCATAATCATATGGTGGTTTTGGGACGTTAAACTTCACATATCAATCAATCTATAGCACACCTCTACATCGCTGGCTGGATGTCTGATCACAAAGGGCATGTCTGCAAACGTCAGAGCAGAATAAAGTCTTTGAGATTCTATTTCGATCATCCTTTCTGTTCACTTCCACACACCGAGAACTAGCAACACGATTATGTGTTAGGCGTAACGTTAATAGTCAGCAAGACAGCTTCATCGATTAGATTTGGACAAGTACATTTGCCGATATTGTGGCTGACACTAAGAGGAAATAAATGTAAAGTAGCAGTCAGTGTAATTTGAAGGACAGATGGATAAACAGTGGTCTGTTAAATCTAAATACTACGTGTCAATGACTGTAGTGGTAGCTTGGTTAATAACTGGCAGAGAAACAGGTGGTGCACTTAGGTTAGGAAAATTTGATACCTGGGACAATGCCGGCTGTTCAGAGACAACAATAATAGTAGATCTCTGGGAGAGCATGTCGTAATTTAATGGACATCATATAAGGCCTGGGTTACAGATGAGATAGTTACGCTGACGATGACAAGGACGTAATCATTATACTTCTGTTTTAGAAACCCAAACTTCAATATGATATTGAGGCACGTTGTAGTGGTGGACAGTGAATTATTTAGACCACCTGGTATTCATTAAAATGCGCCTTACTCTAATTTGCACACCGGGTGCTTCCACGTTTTCAGAGCACCGTATGGTGAACAGTTATGAACAATTGTTAACGGGGAATAGCTTACTAACCTGTGAGTTTCTGATGACGTAACTGGCTAAGTAACTCAGATGATGAAATGCGAAGCATCATTACCTAATTGGAGGGGCACAAATAAATCTATAAGTAGGAAAATCAATATGCAAACAAAAAACAAAATTAATATTCAGCAATCTCAGCAGAGAACAGCGTTTCACCACAGGTGGTTAGGTACTGAATGTGCTAGAGAATACGGCTGCTTAGGGCAGGTAGGGATGGTAGATCTGTAACACGAGACAAGTAATTATAAAAAATTGCCTGTAGCAGGCATTCTCAGATCATGAATGGTAGTTTCGAAGAGGAATGATTGCGCAAATAAACAGAGAACACAAACACAAACAACAGAGACGACCACACTGTTCTCACGATAAAATTTTTCTTTGCGCAAGCCTTCCATTTTGAAAAAAATGTCCAGTACGTGGACTCTTCTGCGTGGCTGAAACCTGTAGGCATGCGGCAAGCATTCAACGTAAATCGAAGACAACGCAACTAGCCATGGAAAAAATATGGCCGGTGATAGGTCATACAAGCTTATACCCTGTGTGACAAGAAGGCAGCATAGTGGATCAAGGAGCAAACGGGTATTAAGGACATAATAGTTAAAACCAAGAAGAAGTGGACAAGGCCAGGGTATGCAGTGCGAAGCCAGGATAACTGTCTGTTATTGAGACTAACGTACTGGCTTCCTAATGAAGGTAGGCGCTGGAGAGGAAGGCACGAAAAATGGTGAACAGATGAGATAAAGAAGTTTATAGATATGACATGGCCGCAGCAAGCACAGTACCTGGTCAAGTGCGAAAAAAATTGACCCCATGTCTGCATGTTTCACTGCAAATTCCGTCAAAAGACGACAGTCTTGCGTATGGAGGGAGTGAACAAACATTTATTTAATGTTCTGCGCGAGAAAAGCAGTGACTTGTATTCTGGAAGCGCTGCTTTAGAGAGTCTCGATCCGTGCAGCGAAGGCGAACGAGCGCATCGAGGCACGTCAGACGCGAGCGCCATATGGCAGTTATCTTCGAAAACGAAGGAAGGCGTGCATGCCCGCGGAGAAAGATACGCGCCTGTCTCGAAAGCGTTAAGGTGTAGAACGCAATGCGATGGCCAGGTGCCGCCACCTTAGCAAAGCGTTCGAAACACTTGCCTTTTTCAGCATCACGTTGCACTGTCAGCGCAGTCTGATAAACGCTACGTTCTTTAGAATTACCTGTGTGTGCTTTCTCTAGTATAAACACACACATACAGAACATCGACGTGCTCTTGTTGTGCCTCACATATGCGCCATAATTGCTATTTAATTGGCAATAGGAAAAGTATCAACGCTGAAACTCGAGAGGCACTGCGAATGGGGTTGGCCGTTTGACGTATCGTTTGGTGCCGTTCGAGGAATCGTTACCGTGGACCAAGACACAAATATACAGAAAGACAGAGAGACAGACCGAACTTTTGGCGTTGAAGTCCCCAAGAAAGATTATCGTCTTTAAAAATGCAAGGTTGAGGTCTTTGCTCTGCGGTAAGCGTATTGAGGGTGATGATGAAGCTTAGTACTTAAGCGCTTTCTTGCCCTATTCCTTGGCGATGATCCCAACCGACGTCCTCGTGGACGGGAGGATACAAACCGTGGTGGCTCAGATGATACTGGTTAGCGGCATGATCTCTTGAGCCACCACGGCTCCCTCCCGGCCTCTCGTATTCGGGTGGTGACATTCTTTCTTCTTTCAGGAAGTTCCTCCCCACATATTTGTTGTTCTGTTTCCACAACAGCTAACTCCAACAGCGCGCTCCCAATTGCTCAGTGCCAATTCTCTTCCGCGTTAGCCCACTTCCCCTAGCGACGTGCGAGTCTTGACACCCGCCGGCACAACGAGGTGTCGATGCCGACGGAACACATGCCACGCGCCACGACCATAATTAATCTCGCCTGCTGCTCAGCTCGGTGAGACGTCGAGGACTGCCTCACACTGTTTTCGACCTTGTCGCGAGCAGGCGAGGCGCCTACTTTGTGCGGCAAGGGCACCTTCTCTTTCGGTGGCGGCTCGCAGAAAATATATGCACCCTGACGCCATCTAGGGAACGTCGCTTCTGGATGGTAGATGAGTCGTCCATTCGTCTCTTTAGCCCCGGCAACACTTGAACGCGACTGCATGCCCGTGTGAGGTCCTCAAAGAGCGACGACCACACAACCAGTGTCCATCGATCCAGGAGAGTGACAGAAACGTTTATTTGTCAATTCGTCCTAAACGTACTTAACCATTGGGCGCAGGGGTGTCAGCGCACAGCTTGAACAAGAAATTGTGGCATGCGCCTGCTTCCGGTTAGGGTCGTAGTGAAGAAAGTCATCAATCCATAGAGTAGCAGCTGCAGGGCACTGACTGACATAGGCAGGGCACTGACTTCAGCCGACCAGCGTCGCCAAATTTACCGAAAAGAAAAGGGGACGCAGTGTACAACATGAGACTGCCCACACGAGGACTTTGGCATCGGTCACTTCCACTGTCCTCGACTTTCAAATCTTCCGTTGACACGTACATCTTCCACTATGCGAGGGTCTTCAGCTGGTGCCTGCTTTTCAGCCACCAAGCATGCAACGGCTTCCTTGTACTAAACATTGATTCTGGATCATACAAGGGCTTCCGCGTTTATAGTTGATTCGGCCCTAACTGCCACGGTTAGGACCATATTTTAGTACACGTCATGAATGAAACATTTCTGCATTATCTCCAAATAGTGATTTCGAACACGTCAGCCTAATATAAGAGTTTAGCGGAACTCTTACGTCAGCAAACAAGACATCCTCACGCAACGTGATCCCTTCGATAGATATTGCGATCGATTGTATAATATTCTCCGCCTTGGCACAACTTGAAATTTAGATAGTAAGTAATCAACTGAGAAGCTATTCTTAAGACATAAGCGTATATGACTTCACATTCTAGCCTCGCGCTTTACACTTATGGGCGGCATCTTTTCCTTTCTTGTTGGGGGTTTCCGTAGAGCTTATTTATCACTGAAACGTACAGGCTCATATATTCAGTTAGCGTGTCCAGGCATTGAATCGTCCACCACTCTGCAGTTAGTAAAACTGGCAAGCTCTCTTGTGAGCCATCCCTTGGTACCCATTACGTTCTCCTCACTTATCAGATATTCACGCTAGACTGACAAAATTCACGGTACGAAATTATTAAGTTTACGGTAATGAAAAGATTAAGCACATGGTATATATACAGGGTTGAATAGTAATTACCTTCGTGTCGCAGTAAACATAGACCTGGCTGCTGATGAAAATGATGAAAAGATTAAGCTTTTCAGCACGTTTGATATTTTTCTCACGTATGTTTAGGCATTTAGCATTCTCATGATGTAGGCGGGAAATGAGCATGTTGGTTTATGGGAGGAGTAAGAGAACGGTAGAGGCGAAAAGGAGGGAGAGGGCAAAACCGCGCTCACCTTGTCCCTTTGACTTCGCTGCACCACGTGCAAATGTCACAATACTGCAGATATGAAAGGCGACAAAGGTCATGTGTATACTTATTGTATGTTTGTAAACAGCGGCAGGCACCGTCAACATAGTGAGGTGCTACAAGCTACATGTCACTACAAGCGCCTTACTATGATGGCAGTGCCTACCCCTGCTTACATACATAGAATAGGTCTATACATATATTGGGCTAGTCGAGATATATGAAGTGCCCATGGAGTATGTCAAATGGAGAAACAGAGCTAACAACCGATGCTTGGACGACAAATGAGAGGCAGAGAACGTGACTGTCGGCGCTTTTGCGTCTGTAATCCCGCTGCAGTAGGGATGAAAGATCCTCGGTGTGGAGACCGAAGCAACGGCGACGCTGGTGGTCGCGGTGCCCTCCAGACACAAGAAAGACGGCACGCGCCTGGTCTTTCGCCTCTGACGAAGGTGATTTATTTCGGAGAAAAGAAGGCGGAAATAATAATGAAGCGTGTGTATGTATTGCAGTTAGAAAGCTGGCTTCACCCTGTTTGTGCGGATTATATACTGAGGCTCAGTGGTGTCACTTGACACTATAGTGAGTGCTTTAGTCGAACTGCGGATTTCACACGGCGAAACAAGGTGGCGATTGCGGAATAAATTTGCAGCAGCTAGAATGATTGCGAAATAAGTGTATGGTATACACTGTGATTTTTTCCCGTAATGTCACACCAACTTACCCAAGCTTCCACGCTCCTAAGCTTAAAAGGTGGCGAGGTACATATGCAGTGCTTATTGTGTTTTCCCCTACTTAGTTGATGTGTTCATACAATTCCGTATACGGGTGTTTCCAAAAATACGTCCGAAAATCCTCAGAAATAAAGAAAACAAAATATTTTCTCACTGTTTCATAATGTTTTTTTTTTTTTTTTGAGTGGCTGCTATCTTGATATGGCTACAAGCCTCGATTGAGGTGGTAAACAAAAAAGTTGGGTCCATACTTTCCTAATGGGGGTGAAAAAGCGAAACCAACAAACCAGTTCTTATCACTGCACCACATACAAATTCAACATTAAATTTTTTTGTTCTATTATGGGAGTACAGTAGCGCACCAAGGAAGGAAAATAGGAGAAAAAGAACGGCCGGGAGGTTAACCAGTCTATAGGCAGCCGGTTTGCTACCCTGCACATGGGAGGAGTATGTTGGAGATGAAAGATAGGGAGGAGAGAGGGAAGAGAGATAAACACAACACATTAAGCAGCACACGCGCACACACTCAGTCATAGTCCAGTCTTGTATTTCGCAGTGTGTGACATTGCTGTTACAGCCGCTCGTTCAAGTCCGTGTCGCGTAGGAATTTCAACTTTGCTTTTGTCGCCTTCTGTTCTAATATCTTCTCTCGGGCGCTTGACAGAATAGTGTCCACAGACATTTGGCTGTTGTCGATGCGCACAAGAACGGACGCCAGTGGCTGTCTCTGGATATCATACAACGGACAGTCGCACAGGGTGTGGTGTAGCATCTCTTCGCAACGACAGGCATCGCAGAGAGAGTTGTCGGCCAAAGAACCTATGATAGTTATGGTGTCGTTATGGGGCCAGATTTTGTGCTTGCGCGGCTGTTAATCACTTGACGGAAAGGCTTATACAGCCCGACATGAAGTGCTACTTTGTGTTTCTTTACTGCGTCTCGGTTACACCATACCTATATTGTAATTTCCGCGAAAAGAAGTAGACGATGGTTCAGAAAGGCTCTACCATGAACTTCACAGCTGATATTCTCTCACCGTTAAACATTACCATTGCACGTGATCCTCCTTAATTCTTTGTTACCTCAACAAAGAAAACTCGTCATGTACCCATCCGTGCAACGGCCTTAATGAATATGCTGTGTATCTTAATTGTTTACAGAGCGCAAAAAGGGCACTTGGTGTTTTGCGTGGTTAAACATCTCTTTTTTGAAGACATCTAATGAAGTAGCGATTGCTTGCTGGAAAGAAAAGTTACTGAATGGAGACACATTCTACAAGTGGTCGTGAATAGAATATTCTGTTCCATGGCTTCACTGCGCATTTTACCTGTGCTTTCATTCTGTTTTATTTATTCATTTATTTATTTATTTATTTATTGATACAGTACTCTGATCTTGCACAGGTTTATGTGCCTACAATGGCACTGCAAGTAAACACAAGAAAACATGCCCTACTAATAGCGCCATATTTACACTGGAAATACTGCCACGAGTCTACTAGCCATAACAAAGGTATATATGCACGCGTTATTACCTCTTGGGCAGGTGCCCCATGGCAAATAATATCACTCTGGCGGATAATATGCGCCGATATATAAACAATATAGAGATTTCAAGCAGAACTACACAAAAAGAAGCAGTGCTTTTCGGGTAGAAAACAGCTTTTTTTTTTCACAGTTCCTTCAATTGTGTTTGTATCTCTTATTAATCTTGAGTGATTTTGATATAATTACACGGGTTTACACACTGTGAAATTTGGGTTCGCCAAATGTCAGTCTACTGAAACTGCCATTCTAACATAAGAGGAAATAATATTAGAATCGTTCAAACGTCAGCTGTGTACATAAAGAATTTTTGTAGACTACTCGAAGGCATTTGACTGTATAAACCACACCACACTTATAGAAAAACTAAATTACTATAGCTTCCGCGGAATGTGGGTGAAATGAATAAAATCTTACCTTCAGCACCACATGCAAAAAGTGGTAATTAACAATTACACGTCCAATTTGAAAGCACTTGTTGCAGGAGTACCACAGGGAAGCAAGCGTCTTAGGTCCATTGCTTTATTGCATTTATATTAATGATCTAGTGAGCATTGATCATGATCTAAAATTTATTACAATGCAGATGACAGCACAATTCTTGTAACTGTGAAGGATGCTGAGGATGTCATGATTAAAGCCGATGTAGTGCTATCAAAACCATCACCTTGTAGCCCAGCAAACTCATTGAAAATGAACATTGTTAAAACAAAAGTCGTACTTTTCGGACTAAATAATCAAAACATTAACACTTCAACGAATTCACATCGCAATAACTCTGTTCTGCCGATTTCACTCTCTCTTAAATTCATTGGTGTCATACTTGAGCAACATTTATCATGGAATGATCACGTGCAAATGGTGGTGCGTAAACGCTACCAGGTGACTGAAATACTGTGCAAGTAGCGTTTTTTTTTCTTCCACAAAGTAATAATCTTGTATTGTATAAATTCTTGTTGCTATCATACATAAACTACTGTAATCTCTTTTAGGGCACTACAACAATTACTAACATTAATGCGATCCATACAGTACAGAAAAAAGCTGTGCGTTGCATACTAAACGCTCCTTACCTAACAAGTCCTCTTTTCCAAAAATCAAATCTGCTACCAATACCTACATTTATGAAAAGATATTCATAAGAAGTTATAAGAAAAGTATTACTAATGAAAAAACAAGAACACCCTAAAACGCCTTTTCTAATTTGATGCCAAAACATGAAACAATCAAAACAAGGAGCTCCAAAAGAGGGGAACTACCCACGTCCAGAACAAACTATACCTACCAGCTACTACGATATAAAATTCCATACCACTTAAACATGAATAACATCATATAACTTTCAATGTGATTGTGTGAAAGAGTGAACATATATGCTGCCTCTGCAAATAATTATGTAGTAGTGTCCATATTGCGGTATATAATTTTGTTTTAAAGTCTGTTTCTGCTTTTTCTACGTATTCTGTCCGTCAAGTTTGCTATTGTCACCCGTATTAAATTTTACTTTGGTTACTTTTCAGCTTTTCAGTATTTGTATTGACGAGTACAATTTATAGGTTTGTATATTGTGCAACATGAGTTGCGCCACTAGCTTATATTTAAAATTTATGTTTCAGTATTGAACTGATTTTTTCATTTGTTGTTTGTTTCGGCCTGGCAAATTAGGGCCATGGACCTCGTCAAGCCTTGCTGGCTTATTTTTCATGGTCCTCAACAGTGTACAAATGTTGAAATAAAATTTTATTTTATTTTATTTGGGTCAGGTTGACAGCTCGGCCTTTTGCGGCCCATCACACGCTGTCCTGTTTTGTCTAACACATTAGTATTCTCAATCGTACACATGTGTACTAATATTGGTGCTCAAATACTGCTAAGGAGACAACCACTTTCTCGAAAAATTTCGTTTCGAGATAATATCCACGGCTCATTTTCTTTATTGATCCGTTTTCATTTTTACGTAAGCCGTTCTTCTTTCTGTGCTTGCATTGCTTTTGTAAATATATTTGCAGTAGACATGCTTTTTAAGCAAAAATGTTCCTTTAGATTGACATGTAATCTTGCGCTGTAATAAACATGTCCATGAAAAGGCCATATGTGTATACATGATAGCTCGCTATAAGGCACCCGTTGTAGAACCTAATTACTATGCATGATTTCTTTCTACAATTCCAGCATTGTTCACAAGAAAACTTAACATGTACATGCTCGGGATTACCGTTAGGCATTACGGGAAATGTGGCGTACGTGTTGCGAATAATCATGAGCATGATGGAATACGTGAATGCGTAACTAAACAGCATTTCTAAAAAAAAGAACATTGAGTCACCTAGAAGTTCTTCATCAAACACATTCCCTGAATATACATCGTGTAAAATAACGATTAAGAAAACGTTTTAATATAGGGCATGCTGCACGAGCTGGATTGAAGGACTTCTAGCACTTCCTACCGACCCTTAACCAATGCATTAAACATGGCGCGTGTTATAACTAGGTGTTCCTCAAAAACACAATTTCGCGCCACCTCTTCAGCAATTCTCTTGCTGTCGCTCCTTGACTTTTGTCGACGTCGTCCGAGGTATTTTGTAAGATTTTTTTTGTTTTATCGTTCTTCGAAGGCTCTCAACGAGCGATTTTATGCATGTATATATGCACGTTAGGCCAGAAGTAGTATCTGCGTGACTGCGCTTGTTGGAAGCAAAAAACGAAAAAAAAAAATTAAAAACAGACGAGTGCATCCATCGACGTCTGCTCGTCATCTCGCAAAGGCTCGTCTCGAATCGCGCCTGTCACGGTCCCACCTTGCGTTCTTGAGTGATTGACAGTTCGCAGGCACCGCTCGCGGTCTCGTGCATACGAAAGCGACTACGACGACGCGTAAAAAATCGCTCCCGAGTAGTTCATCCTGTACCTATACGATACGATTCCGGTTTCTACACCACAAAAAAAAGTGCAAGTCCAGCGAGGAGAGACGGCAAACACAAGTGATGTGCTTTCGAAATAGCTAAATAAGCTTAGCGAAAACAACACAAAGGCAGGTCACTTCAAACGCTTCTCTCGGCTGTGAAAGCGGTAAGATGTTGGCACGTCTTGTCACTCTCCGCGCACGAATGGTCACGCCGAAACCGTGGAAAAAGCTCGATATCGGCGACTTTCGGCACTCAACATGGTTTCAACTTTAAGCGCTATGAGCGGCACTGCCACTGCAACGTAGCAATTGATCCCGACCATCAGTTCAATAAGAAAGAGGCAATGTAGGACTCGACCAGATGTGTGGTTCTGGCGCGGTCTTAAAGTCTGGCGACGTCATTGCACGTATTAAAGGGTCTGCAATAGTAATGGCAGGCGCCCTCATTAATATTCGAAACTACAGAGTGTTGTCGATGCGCGCAAGAACGAACGCAAGTGGCTGTCTCTGGATATCATACAACGGACAGTCGCACATGGTGTGGTGTAGCGTCTTTTCGCAACGACAGGCGATGTTTAATTCTGATCGAAAGAACGAAAACAAAAAAGAGAGGAGAGACAGGAGTGTTGCCCACTTTGGCGTAAACGCTTCGCTACTCTGCACAGGGGACCCCACCGCGGTGGTCTAGTGGCAAAGGTACTCGGCTGCTGACCCGCATGTCGCGGGGCCGAATCCCGGCTGCAGCGGCTGCATTTTTGATGGATGCGGACTTGCTGCCGGCCCGTGTGCTCAGGTTTGGGTGCCCTCCACTACGGCGTCTCTCATAATCATATGGTGGTTTTGGGACGTTAAACCCCACATGTCAATCATCACCTCTGCGCAGGGGGAAGGGATCTGGGAAGAGTAAAGAAGTAAAGAAACAGAACAATGTTTCACATTCCACATGCACACACACACACAACATCCTAAAGCCAGGCGGCAAGCTTCAGCTGTACATGTAATGATAGGATCTAAAAAGTCATTCTTTCGCCTGTTTCGTGTGGTTGATGCAAGTAAGTGCTATCGGCGCCAAATAAAACACGAACAGCAGCCATAAACTCGCAGTGGTTATAGCACCTGCCATCTGGTTATCACCATGAACAGGCGTGCAGATAGGCGCAGTGCTGCCGAAATGGATGCGTAAGCCCGTCATTGCTGGTGACTGAACGACTGAACAGCGCGCACTACGCACAACCGCTTGCCGCCGTGCGGGTTTTATATTACGTCATTCGCCACAAGTGCACTACCTGTGGCGTCGCTTCTGGCGTCTGTCCCCGCAACAGCCCACAGCACACCCACGTGCTACTGTGTACCGTTAGCTGATGAGCCTTTAATGGGCCAATTAGCGTGCGCACATAAACGACACAGGAGCTGAGGTGGAACGAGTAATTGATTATGCGGTGCGTATACTGTGCATGCTCAGAGCCGTTTCCGTCCAAAGCGTTCACTTCCCCTTGGCAGTGGACACTGGCGGCGAAGTTTGCATGCGATGCATGCGCAGTGGCTTGCGCTTGGCACGTGCTGCTATAGTTAATTTACATGTCAGTGCATCGAATAGCAGCGTTAGGGAAGCGTTTCATGGTGCACTTGCGCTATCGCGCAGCCGACAGTACCATTCGCGTGATTCACCCTCCCAAATGTTTCGACTACAAGAGTGTACACGTTGCTGTGTTTCATTCGTTCGTGCAAAGTCTCACTTGCGAGAACGTAACAAAACGGGTTTATGAGTAAGAAGACGTTCATTTATTTTACGGAAGAAAATCAAAGCGCTCGAATAAGATATAGATATGACTGTAAACAGCAGAAGCGCGTCTAGTGTTCAGAACGTGGCGATTATTGGTGAAAAAAATAAAAAAAAGAACCTCTCGACCTGTACAGAAGAAATGCTGTGGTAGCATGCCCTGTTTTTCAGGATGTCCTTCGACGAAGTTTTAACCCTTACAAGTTGCCAGCTGCAGAAAAAAAACGTATTAAAAAAAGTATAACTTCTCTCTAACATAGGTAAAAACAACTTTATTGACTTTTTAAACAAACCGCTTGTAGTGTAGGCAGATGATTTAGGGTGGACGAGGTTGAGCTTCGTCTATACAGAACGATAGGGAAGGGTATCGCAAAATTGGCAAAAGGCTCTCGGCGGGCTCGATGGTTTATGGTAGTGAGTTTTAACTGCGCTACTGGACGGGAACGGAGAAGAATGAGTCCGTCTGTGCGCGGATGTGTGCGTTTCTGTAAGTGACGATTCACACTGATCAAACTCGACAGTATTGTGAACTTTAAGTACTGTTAAAATGCCCAATAAAGGCCGTTTATTGCGAAAGTACCGTCATCATTAAACCGTATATACTAGGCATCTTGAGTGAATTGTCATTGTCACCCGCTGGGACGAAGTGCAGTGCAGCTCCGTCTTGTTCTCTGCTATAGTTAGATTAAAGATGGCTTCACTTGAAACGTGTAGCCGGGAATGAAGAAGAGGGTGACAGGTTTGAGGGGAGAAAGTTAGGTTAGAGTTTAAATGAATTCAAAAGAAAGGGCGTACAGGACAATCAATGTATCAGAATAACGTCTTACATTGAGGAGAAGTACCAGCACTCTTATAAATTTCTAGTGGGAGTTGCTTCAATTTATTCAGCTAGACTCCAAAAAGTATTGGCATATGCAGTGAAACAAATGTCATGAAACGCAATCGCGGAAACAACGGGCAGGTTTTGCGTTTAGTGTAAGCGGCGTCATTCCGTTGTTCACTTTCACTTTACTTCAACTACCCGTTTCCAAGCTTGACTCGAAAACTAGCCTGAATTGGTCAGTGGTTAAGATGTTTTGTTGCTAAGTTGGGCGCTGAAACTTTAATGCCTGGTCTCAGCGGTGTCAAATAAATGGGGACCGAATTAAAAAGTAGCAATAATTCGCACCTATAGTTGGAAGAAAATTGATGAAGTCTACGTAGTCACAGTGCAATAATAGGGGCTCAAATAAGGATGCATTCATTATCATATCATGGTTTCGGTACGTAAACCACAGTGATAATTATATCCGGAATTTGACGTCCCAAAACTTCAATATTATTATGAGGAAGGCCCCATTACAGGGCTCCGAAAGCTTCGACTATCCATTGTTTTTAACACTCTCTGACATCACAAAATACACGGGCCGCTACCATTTCGCCTCCATCGAAGTGCGACTATGGTCGAATTCGCGACCTTTGGGTTCACAGCCAAGCACCATTACTGCTGTAGCCCACCGTGCACGCCTGGAGCCTATAGATGCATGATTTGCGTCTGACGAACCTCGGTTCCCTTCACGTTCGTTCTTTATTGTTCCACGCAGCTCGCATAACAATTCGGCATCAGCTGCTATAAAAACACGCAGTCGCAACCAGGAACAGCGAAAATAGAAATTATCGACGTTATCAGAATGACACCGTCTATCAAGTGAACACAAACATCGACGCCTAAGCGTAGTTTTTTTTTTATCAGGACGACAATTAGGACAATGTACACGCCCACTTCATATGCCTGGGCAGCGCTCGTATGACAGCGTGGACAATTAGTCCTGTGGTGTACACTCAGCTTTCGTTAATGAACCATTAGCGCAACTGCGTACATTTTTTTCACATTAGAGCTTTACTGCTGCTTATACAGGCACTCGGAGCCCCGCGTATCCAACCGGAATGCTTTATAGCGGCGCGTACACAAATGCGAGCCACATGAAGGGCACACGCGCTAGCAGCGCCATATATAGCGTCTCTTTATGGGTAGCATTATTTTTGCCATTTAAATATGAACCAAGCATAGATAGTCACAGGGATTGAACTACTTCTTATAAAATATTATAATTATTATGACAATGATATCAACCTGAAACAAAAAACTTTTTGTTGTATGTGCCCAGTTGCGACTGAAGCCGGTGCGCACCCGCCGATGCCTATCAATGCAGACGGGCGGTCGTAGTCTGACACCAATGTAACTATACAGTAACTGCGCAAACGACGTACACAATTAGGACTTGTAGTCATCGTCATCTGTTGCCGCCACCTCACGCAATAGAAAAATGTCCACCTCCAGCGTGAAGTAAAGCTAGCGTTACACAACGCTGCTTCGCCGGAGCTGTGTCATCACGGAGGGCGACCGAGCCATGCTTTTCGAGATTTGGCGTCTTTGTGCTTGAAAGTCGGGTGGATGACTCTGGCCAGTCTCGGCTTGGCTGGCCGTGAACGTGGCTGACGTCATGGCTAACATGATTCGCTGGGGCAGCGATCTCCACTATAGGAGGCCAGTGGTGTCAGCGACGCATGGCCCCAGCGAACCGGCGACGTAGGTGCTTGGAGCATGGTGCATGCGCAGTACCGCCGCCCCGACGTCTTGGGTATGCAAGCCGCTTGAGTACCCGGCAATAAAACCCTCTATTATCTTTCTGCGTGTTCGGCAGATACGCAACAAAACTGAATGCTTCAGTCGAGTGTAGTTTGATGGCTAACGCGCAAGCGTCGACCGGCGAAGTGTCATACGGGTACCGTACGTTTCGGAACAGTGAAAATCAAAATGACTCAATCCGCTCTTTCCCGTAGGCTGTTCAATGCTACAACAGTCACCCCTATTAATAACTCTGTGAAATTTGCCCCTACTTCGAGTTTCGCATTTGCTTCCTAGGCTCTTATCTCTGCGCACGATAAAGACATTTACGGAAGAAATATGGTGAGGCTTGTGCTTGGCCCTTCTTAGGTTGAATGATTTGCAAAGTGGCATAACTTGGCAGCAGAAAGCACAAAACTGGGTTGATTGGCGGATCATGGGAGAGGCCTTTGCACAGAAGTGGACGTAGTCAGGTTGATGATGATGACAATACATATATATCAAATTTCACACTAAGAAAGAAAAGGAAATAAAAGTCGCAGTTTAAGGAACGGCAGAAAGAGTGAGTCAAGCTTGTCTGATGCCTCCCTCTCCTCGATAAAGAATATTGGGCCGCTGTGCTGTTGCAGTAATTTGTCGAAGCTCTCACGATAACATTCTATCGCGATCGACTGTACGTAACGCAGCGCTGCTTCCCGTCCTCAATAGTATACACTTTTCTGGAGTGAGCCCTGTCGATTGAAAACAGTGCTGATATGTTGGACGTCACCTTTGTTCGGTGTTCATTATTATTTACGAGCAAGAGCAATATTTTTGGGCGCAGAACAAAATGCAGAAGCTGAAATTCAACTTACTGACGGATATGTGGGGTTTAATAACGTGCCAAAACCACCAAATAATTATGAGAGACGCTGCAGTAGAGGGCTCCGGAAATTTCGACCACCTGGGGTTCTTTAACGTGCACCCAATTCTGAGCACACGGGCCTACAGCATTTTCCCCTCCATTGAAAATGCAGCCGCCGTAGCCGGAATTCGGTCCCTTGACCTGCGGGTCGGCAGCTGTGTACCTTAGCCATTTGACCACCGCGGCGGGGCCAGAAGCTTAAGGTCGCTACACTAAATGAAGTCGGTACTGCAGATAATTTTTCTACACAATGAGAAACTTCTCACGAAAGCACAGTTAAGAGTAGATAAATAATAATAATAATAATAATAGTAATAATAATAATAATAATAATAATAATAATCCAACCATGGCGACCGAAATACAGCAAAATAGACTAATACAAAAGTTTGCTTTAGTTTACCCATGCAGCCTAACGCGTTAACAATAAACAATCCAGAACAAAAAAAAAACAAGTGCAACGCGAATTCTACCACTCGAAGCATCTTGCAAACAAAAAGTGGCTTGGTTTGTCTGGTACTGCGAATTCTAAAGGAAAAAATTAAAGCTGGGCTTGTCAAGCTATACCTTTGAGAGAGATACGTTAGAGTGTGTACGATGATAAATTTAATTTTTGAGCAATTATGGGACTCTTATGGAGCTTTATTTCTTGAATAAATGATATTATATTGAGCAATTTATAAAACTTCGTATGGCGGAGTGAGTTTTCACTGAAATGCTTGTTTCACTTTATTTTCGAATATAGGGTACTCAAGCTCCACTGCGACGCTCGCGTGACCAATCTCTTGTTTACTGTGAATAGACGCGGCCAGCGAAGGTAGTTCCGTAGCCCGATTGGGCAACAGTGGCAACAACAGTATGTGCCCGCATACACTGCTCATCCAGCCCCGGCTGCTACTAGCTAGCAATAGTTGAATTTTGATGCAACACAGATGCACTCCGACTGCTCCGCGCGTGCGCGGAAGCGGAAGAGCCAGTGCCGTGCTGAAAGGAGCACCGTGGATATTCCCAGATACGATAAGAGCAGTGGCGCGGCTCGACATTCGTTTGGAAGCCTATACGTGAGTTTCTTCAGCTTTCGCATGGCTCTTACTAGCCCTGTCTCAGGTGTGATCACTGAGTGGAACGAACAGTTCTAATGCGTCACTGTAGAGAATACTGCAATGATATATATATATATATATATATATATATATATATATATATATATATATATATATATTCACTCTGAGGAAGGCAGGCCCACCTGCCAAAACGTTAGTAAAACTTGTGTTTTCGCACGTTTGTCGACCTCTTTTTCTACCCCATTTCCCACCGGATCCATTGAATTTCACCCACCGTATATATATATATATATATATATATATATATATATATATATATATATATATATATATATATATATATATATATATATATATATATATATATATATATATATATATATATATATTGACGCTATGATGAACGGCAGACCTGGCCTGGCTCATACGCTATGTTTATTCTATTGTCACTTCTTCCTTCTCGGCTTCTACCAACCATCGCATCATACGTCACACGATTCTCCCTCCCCCTGAAAGGAGGCATGGATTACGAACAACAAGGAGAGGTTAAAAAGTCACTAATGTCAAAATTCACAATTGGTTCTATGCTCCAGAAGAGTTCCGTACACTTGCGAATCCCGGCTGCGGCGGCTGCATTTCCGATGGAGGCGGAAATGTAGGCCCGTGTGCTCAGATTTGGGTGCACGTTAAAGAATTCCAGGTGATCGAAATTTCCGGAGCCCTCCACTACGGCGTCTCTCATAATCATATGGTAGTTTTGGGACGTTAAACCCCACATATCAATCGAGTTCCGTACACTTTCAATGACTTCAGGAGAGAGTGCAGCAGTCCGGTTAACACAGGAGTTCGGGTGGGCGAGGCTGACTGTGGCGTTCTGGAAAAGATAACCACGTCTTGCACAACTGCACTGACCATGACACGGCTTCAGCAGCTGCGAAGAACGAACGAGGTTGGACGTCCTTGTAGGCTTTGAAGGTCAGACGTCGTATGCGCCGAATTTTCTGTCATGGGTGCTGTATTTTGTGTCGTGGCTGAGACAGAAGCATTGCTTCCAGCTGGCGTTTGCGAGAACCGAAGCTGATGATACGATGTCTGTGTTCCTGCATTTTGCAAATGGTAGCGTTCAGTCTGTTTCGTGGTTTTCTGTGGTGGTATCTCCGTCGGTAGGATTGTACATGATGCCTTGATATCTGTTACGGAAGACTTCCTTGACGTTTTCTTCTACGAATATGGCTCAGATGTTGACTTGGTCTTTCCTTTAGTTGGTGTCGTTCCTGACGACCATCCTTAAGCCGCAAATCTGCTTGTGATCTTATTTTAGTTCGTCGTTGTGCTTGATGTAACTGCCGTACTTTCCGGAGTTCTTTGAGTTCTTGATGGCACTGCTGATCTTGTGGAATCGGTCGAGGTGGTACTCCTTTAGTAACACGAGCCTGCTTTTCTTTGATAATTGGTGTGACCCCAAAATTGTTGGTAGTCGTTGCGTTGTCGTGATTCTCAAAAGAAAATGAAGGTGGTGCACTAGAATCGACAGAAAGGTCTTTGGAGGCTTCTTCTGCACTGTTCACTACGAAGGGCTTTTGCGCTTGGCAGCGTACGGTGTTCGATTTGTCTGAGCCTTCTGCTTTGTTTCGACTGTCTAGTGTGTGTGCACCACACGGTGATGAATGAACCCGTCCGGAAGGAGCATGGTTTGACAGAGTATTTTTATGAAGCGTCAGGTCGTCTACCGTGGTCGCAGCGTCCTTAGGAGGCAAATGGTAAGCGATGGGAGCGCTTGAAGAGCCGGGTGATGGAAAGCCGCGTGGTGGACCACATATTACAGGAGAAGAATTAAGAGCGTCAGGACGGTAAGCAACGCCTCGCGTCAAATGCTGGAGTCAGTACTTTCGAACTGCTGACTTTCGTGTAGAAGGGAGGCGTGCTTGATGGTTAGGTTTTACCCAAAACACGCATGGTCTTCTGAAAGTAAACTCATGTGCCACTTCGTCTTGTGGCAGTTATCGATTCGCGTTGGGCGTTCGAATGCTTGAGGACTGCTTAGGGAATTGTCGATAGTGTGCGGTTTTCTCCAGATGGTCGGCAATAACTAGGTCTTGTTCATAGTCCTTAAAACGAGTGAACATCTCTTCTTTGATCTTTTGCAATGACTCGTCATTTTCAAAGATGTGGGTGAGGTAAAATTTAAATGCCTCACCGCGGAGATGTAGTCAGTGAAATTGATGATCATCTCCCGTTCCGACCAGGATGCAGTGGCGGCGTAGACCTCGAATAGGTTGAACCAGTCCTGTACGTGTCCGTCGTTGGCTGATCCGGTGCACTTGGGGATGTCGAGGTCAGCCGATGGTAATGTCATGGTGCTGGTCGTTGTCCTTCTAGGCGATGATTCTGTAGTCAATGTATGGTCAGGGTGTCTTCTGCGGAACTGCGTCGATGATGAGTGACTGATGAAGGGGCAGGCAGGTCTTCATCCTGTCGACTCGTGTGACGCTATGATGAGTGGGAGACGTGGCATGGCTCATACGCCATGTTTATTCTATTGTCACTTCTTCCTTCTCGGCTTCTGTGTTTTCAATGCTCGTTCTTTTGCCAGTACATTTTGTGTGTGTGTGCGTGCGTGTGTGTGTGTGTGTGTGTGTGTGTGTGTGTGTGTGTGCGTGCGTGCGTGTGTGTGTGTGTGTGTGTGTGTGCGTGCGTGCGTGTGTGTGTGTGTGTGTGTGTGTGTGTGTGTGTGTGTGTGCGTGCGTGCGTGCGTGCGTGCGTGCGTGTGTGTGTGTGTGTGTGTGTGTGTGTGTGTGTGTGTGTGTGTGTGTGTGTGTGTGTGTGTGTGTGTGTGTGTGTGTGTGTGTCAACCACTTCACTCGCGTGTTTATACGCCACTGCTGACATGTTGCGATGCTGGCGCGATGTCGCTGCGACGGCACGCTACAACTAGACTCTATGAGTACGCCGAGCTAAACTCTCAACAAAAATGCATTTCACAAATGGTTTAAATATTATACTTCGCTTTGAATAATTGCAGAAAACTTATTGAAAGCACGTTCAGTACGTTTTTGTATTTCAAGTAGCCACAGCCATGTCCGTCTATTGCATAAAATGCAGCACAAGTTCGAAAACGGCACCCTCGGCTCGCTCTGTGCTCTCGCAGTGCGCTTCCTCCTTTGTAGGCAGTCATTTCGTAAATCGATGGGGAGAGCATCAGTTACGCCTAACTGATCAGCTACTGAACACATCAGTTCTACTCCACCACAGGTGATACTGCCACCTTCTACGAATGTTTCGGAATACGGCCCCAAAGGCTTCGAGGTTCTCGCATCACACTCCCAGCAAAAGCTGCGGCATGCGGGCGACGCTCGTGGCTGTTGCTGTCCTCGAGCTTCGCGTCCAGCCTTTCTTATCGGCGTCGGGCGACGCTGAAGTGTGACATCACTAACTAGGCCTCTGATTGGCCGCTCACGGGAGGTTGCGCTTCCGCAAGCTATTCACGCCTTATCGTTTGACGAGTGGTGAGAGGATGAGTCCGGCGATAGCTACTGAAGCGGGTGCGATAGGCGGCAAAGCGTGTCGCGGAAAATGCGCGAGCCCTTTGGGTGGTGAGGCAGGCATGCAGCAATTGTATACTCGTACGTTCACACGGATACTAGAGCTGTACTTTTACCCAAGCGGTTTGTACGAAATTTCACGAGATGAAGTGGCGTAAAGTCCTAAACCACCCAAGTTAGCACTGACGAAATTACTGCTTCAGAACGCGCAACACGATGCTCGTCGTATGCGGCGGCTGTCTGTCGTTGCAATGAAACTCGTTGGGTCACCTCGTGGTACAAAGTTGTAGTTCTTTTTTCTTGGGCCTCGTGTTATCTTTCAATAATCTGCTGTTAAGTTTCACACTGAGAAAGTATTCGACACTGACTGCGCTTGGGAAGCTGTCATTGGCGTTTTGTGTTCTTTAAGTATAAATGACGCTTTGTGAAAACCTGAAATATTCGAAATTAATGCATGCACAGCAGAGAAGGTATTGAAATCCACACGTGCATATTCAAGGAGTTACAGTACAGCTTTTATTATCACGTAGTAAACGAACGTAGAATCTCATAACTGTAGGCTGATAACACCTACTTCTTTTAAGTTAACTAAATATTATTTTAAGTAGAAGTAAAGGTTAAAAATTAGCAGTGCCTCAGCTCGGTTATGCCAGGCTTAACGTAGCGTGAACTAAGGACGGGCGCATCGTCGTACAGACGGTGTCCATAGTGAGCGAGCTCACGCGAGTCAACTTCCAGCCCACTAGAGACACGTCATTCCAAGAGCTTCCAGGCTATGTCCGGCGTGCCATCTGTGAGCCGTGCGACGTCACTTCTCCTCAGGCATGCGCAGCATGGCTCTCCATAAGCTACGCTAAACTGCTCAATCTCGGCCAGTGTAGCCTACGCTACAAGATATACTTTTAGTGATGCCTAATTACAACATATATAATATGCTTACACAGGGGTTCGGGTTTTCACCAGCATTTGGCTCGCTAATTTAAACGCTCAGTTTCAACCCCAGCTGACCGCCTACACAGTGTTATAATGCATTCCAGCCTCTGCACCCAACGTCTTAGCGAAACTGAAATGTCCTGCGATATTGACGTATGCGAAATTATTTCTCTAGTCGTTACATGTCCTTAAAAAGTGGTTCTCAGCCATGGATTTACCTGGAACCCATTCAAGACTGGTGCGACCGTGACGTGGGGCGCCTTGCATTGAGAGTGAAAGGGGGCGGATAATAAATTAACGCCACATGCAGAGTGAATAGGTGCATTTTTCTTTAAAAAGAAGATGGGTGTCACAGAACAAGCGCTCAAAATGGGCGCACCTCCAAATTCTTGCGATAACGCGCCGGAGTGACGCCGCGAGGTCAACGAAAAAAAAAGAAAACAAACATCGAAAGGCTCCCCGGGCGCGCAACGCTCTCCCCTCGGAAGCGTGGCTTCGCCGATGAACCTCCTCACCCCACAGCGGCGGCCGGGCAAACACTGGAAAGTTCTAGAAGGAAAGGGGCGTGTTCTGCCGGGTTGAGTCATCGGTCGGGGACGGCCCTCGTACAGTCTCGCGCCTCTTCCCAGCCTTCGCTGCGTATCGCGCCGACGAAATGACGAAAACTTTCTGGAATGTGGCGCGGAAGGTATTTAACCGAGCAGCCGAGGTGAGAGATCAGGAGAAGACGGAAGTTAGCGCCAAAGCGCGTAGGGTATCCCGCCGTGGAGTCGGCGAAGGTTTTGTCCGTAGAGACAAAGCAGGAGACGAAGATGATTTCCACCTGAGGGGTGACGACTCGAGCTACAGGCAAGAGTGTGTGTTTACCGCTATCGAGCGAAGACGCGTGGCAACAGCTGCGTGTGTGAAGCCGACGTGTTTCCGGCGAAGAAGTTTGAAGCTTGGAGAGTGGCCAATTCAAGACGCGAGGTTTCCTGGAAGAGAAACTTCGGCGAGGTTTCCTGGAAGAGAAACTTCGAGGGCAGCGGAATGACAACAACGCTGGACTTTGAGTGAGTGATTCTCGGAAGAGTATCATTCAGACTTTTCGTTCCAAGAACTTTAGACTAAATAGGTTTTCTATCTCTTTAGTCTTTAAGTGTCTTGGTTGTTCAATGCATGCGACTGCATTGTAGTGTGTATTGTTGTCTGTGTGCGTTGTTTCTAGAGTGGCTGATTGTACTGTGTAGTACCTTGTTTGATCGGTGACCTATTGTACTTAGCTATTGTGGAGTGAGCATATTTGTGTATTGTTTTTCTGATCTGCCATTATTGAGAATATAATTTTGTTGGTTTATCAACTCTCGGCTCTGACTTGTTCTTTGGGCCACAGCCGGCGTCCGCTGGCGCGCCAAAAAGGACCACTTCTAAATTGTCCACGCTTTCGTGGTGCGGTTCGGGGGGCCGATACCTCAGCCCTTGGAATTATCCCGGCGATCGCCTCCCTAATTAACGGGACCTGTGTGTGACAATTAATCTGGCGTCCGCGACGAGGACCTTTTGGTGCACAGTGCGTCCAAAGTAGTGAGAAAGAGCCTCGAGTTGTTGATAGTGCTATCGGAACGATTTTGTGTGTTGTTCAGTGTTCTCGTTAACGAGTGCAGTGGAGTGTTCCGATAGACTGATTTAGGCAGATACTTTTTCCACGCGGCAAGACTTCATTTGCGAGACACAATGGATCTCGAAAAGTTAGTAGCTCTTGGTGAGAAGACGGGTCTTTCTGGCGCCGAACTACGGAAATGGTTAAGCCAGAAGGAGAAAGAGGCGGCAGAGCGAGAGAGGTTGGCAGCTGAAAGGGCCAAGGAAGAAAAAGCAGCCGAGTTGGAACGAGAGAAGTTGGCAGCTGAGAGGGTCAAGGAAGAAAAAGCAGCTGAGTTGGAGAGAGAGAGAGGTTGGCAGCTGCGAGAGAGAAGGAAGAAAGAGAGGCAAAGGAGCGACAGCTGAAGGAAGAAAGAGAGCAACAATTGAAGTTGGAATTGGAGAGAGAAAAGTTGGCAGCTGAAAGGGCGAGAGAAGAAAGAGAGGCAAAGGAGCGACAGCTGAAAGAAGAAAGAGAGGCAAGGGAGCGACAGCTGAAAGAAGAAAGAGAGCTGCAATTGAAGTTGGAGCTGGAGAAAGAAAGACTGGCAGCTGAGAGGGCGAAAGAAGAAAGAGAGGAAAGGGAATGGCAGCGACAGCACGAGATGGAACTCGAGCGGCTCCGTTTGCAACAGCGAAGTGAAACTCCCGTCCAAGCTAGAGTTGAAAGCAGCGAACGGGAGGACCACGGCTTCCGCTTGAAGCCAAGCAAGCTGCTCGTAGCGTTTGATGAAAGAAAGGACGACCTTGACGCGTACCTTCACCGATTTGAGACGATTGCGAAGAGCCAGAATTGGCCGGAACATCAATGGGCAACTGCTTTGAGTACTTGCTTGAGTGGTGAAGCGCTCAGTGTGTACGGTAGGCTGACGCTGACCGAAGCAGCCAACTATGCAAAGGTGAAAGCTGCTTTGCTGAAGCGATTTAGATTTACTGTAGAAGGATTCCGGGACAGATTTCGGACAGGAAAGCCAGCTGATGGTGAGACGGCTACGCAGTATGCCGCCCGACTTTGTCATTATTTCGACAGATGGATTGAACTTTCAGGGACAGCGCAGGAGTACGATGAGCTTAGAAAGCTCCTAATTAGAGAACAGTTTCTTACTAGTTGCCACCCAAGCCTGTCGCTGTACTTGAAAGAGAGGAAGGCTGAGTCACTTGAAGGCATGCTCGAATTGGCTGATCAATTCTTGGAAGCGCAAGGTGGAACTAATTTGGCCAGGGTCAAGAAGGAGTGTCCTGAAGATTCGAAGAAATCGGCTCCCGAAGAAAAGAAGTGTGCACCGGAGAACACACCGCGTTGTTTTCTGTGTAACCGAGTGGGTCATCGCGCGAAAAACTGTCGAACGATCTTTACGAGCCCTACGGTAGTAAAATGTTTTAAGTGTGGTCAGACTGGGCACAAAGCAGACGCATGTCGAAACGGAGCGAGTCAAACTCACCAGGTATCCTGTGTGCAAGCGGCACCGAAATCTGATAATAATGCCGTCACCGATGGATTCGTATAGTTGAAGAATGGGGAGAAAATTCCTATTGTGGGTGCTGTAATGTCAAAACAGCCAACCGGTGTTACGAAGCGAATGCCAACACTGCCTGGAAAGGTTGCGGGCAAGAAGGTTGCAGTTCTAAGAGACAACGGTAGCTCCACGGTTATCGTGCGGAGAAATTTGGTACGGGAAAGTGAGTTGACAGGCAGAACGAAACCGGTTTGCCTAATTGACCGTACGGTTCGGATGCTTCCCGAAGCAGAAATTGAGGTTGAAACCCCGTACTTCAGCGGGAAAGTTACTGCTTTATGCATGACGACCCCCCTGTACGACCTCGACATCGGAAACATCGACGGGGCGCGAGGGCCGAATGATCCAGAACGTTTGGGGGAAGACCCGAAGATAGATCCCTCGCCAACACAGCGGCCGCGAGATACAGTGGAGGAGCATTCCGTGACGGATCTCACTAGAGCCCAAGGTGAAGCCGCAGCGCAAGAGACAGTGAATGAGAAGTTGATCGTGTTAAATGAGTTCACGGGCCGAGCAACTGGACTTACGGCAGCACGAACTCAACCGACCGACAGTGTAAAGAAGACGGAGTTGGCCAGCCAGGCCAAATGTCAAGACATGAAAAAGCGGGTGAATAACCGGACAGGATCGGTTGAGCGTCTTGACCCGTTAGCAGTGTCGGAAGTGACAATGATGGCTGAGACGCCGCCTCAGATATCGTTGTTGGAAAGGGCTCGCCGAAAAGGAACGTGGAAACACAAGAAGAGATCGAGCGAGCACCGCAAGAAAGGGCGCAAGCGCAGCTCAAAGTACACAGGATAATTGTTTAAGTCGAATCAGAATGTGGGTGGCAGCGCTGAGTGCCATATGTTGTGTTAATGTTCTTGTTATCCTGTGTCACAAGTGTATGTCGAGCGAGTCAAAGTGTTCCGTGCGATGATGTGATGTATAGTGTTGTATAATTGTTGTAAAGACAGAACTTTGTACGTTTGTATTGTTTGGAATATGTGATGGAGTGTTGCATTCATGTACCTGTGGCTATATTTTATGTGTTGTGGAATTGAATTACAATGTACAATTGTATTTAGTGATATATTGTGAATGTGACGTGTCATGAGCGACGGACTATGTTACAGTCTTTGAGAGTGTGTGGTGACTGTTCGCGCTCGTTTGTGTGGTTTTGAATATTATGAGATAATATTCTTAAAGTGGGGGCAGTGTCACAGAACGAGCGCTCAAAGTGGGCGCGCCGCCAAATTCTTGCGATAACGAGCCCGAGTGACGCCGCGAGGTCAACGAAAAAAAAGAAAACAAACATCGAAAGGCTCCCCGGGCGCGCGACGCTCTCCCCTCGGAAGCGTGGCTTCGCCGATGAACCTCCTCACCCCACAGCGGCGGCCGGGCAAGCACTGGAAAGTTCTAGAAGGAAAGGGGCGTGTTCTGCCGGGTTGAGTCATCGGTCGGGGACGGCCCTCGTACAGTCTCGCGCCTCTTCCCAGCCTTCGCTGCGTATCGCGCCGACGAAATGACGAGAACTTTCTGGAATGTGGCGCGGAAGGTATTTAACCGAGCAGCCGAGGTGAGAGATCAGAAGAAGACGGAAGTTAGCGCCAGAGCGCGTAGGGTATCCCGCCGTGTAGTCGGCGAAGGTTTTGTCCGTAGGGACAAAGCAGGAGAAGTGAGGTTTCCTGGAAGAGAAACTTCGAAGGAGAAGACGGAAGTTAACGCCAGAGCGCGTAGGGATTCCGCCGTGGAGTCGGCGAAGGTTTTGTCCGTAGAGACAAAGCAGGAGACGAAGATGATTTCCACCTGAGGGGTGACGACTCGAGCTACAGGCAAGAGTGTGTGTTTACCGCTATCGAGCGAAGACGCGTGGCAACAGCTGCGTGTGTGAAGCCGACGTGTTTCCGGCGAAGAAGTTTGAAGCTTGGAGAGTGGCCAATCGAAGACGCGAGGTTTCCTGGAAGAGAAACTTCGGCGAGGTTTCCTGGAAGAGAAACTTTGAGGGCAGCGAAACGACAACAACGCTGGACTTTGAGTGAGTGATTCTCGGAAGAGTATCATTCAGACTTTTTGTTCCAAGAACTTTGGACTAAATAGGTTTTCTATCTCTTTATTTAGTCTTTAAGTTTCTTGGTTGTTCAATGCATGCGACTGCATTGTAGTGTGTATTGTTGTCTGTGTCCGTTGTTTCTAGAGTGGCTGATTGTACTGTGTAGTACCTTGTTTGATCGGTGACCTATTGTACTCAGCTATTGTGGAGTGAGCATATTTGTGTATTGTTTTTCTGATCTGCCATTATTGAGAATATAATTTTGTTGGTTTATCAACTCTCGGCTCTGACTTGTTCTTTGGGCCACAGCCAGCGTCCGCTGGCGCGCCAAAAAAGATCACTTCTAAATTGTCCACGCTTTCGTTGTGCGGTTCGGGGGGCCGATACCTCGGCCCTTGGAATTAGCCCGGCGATCGCCTCCCTAATTAACGGGACCTGTGTGTGACAATGGGTTTCACAGATACCCTGGTGTACGCAGACCCCCATTCGAGAAACACTTCCTTTAAAAAATGATCACGAATACTTTTCATAACATGGCGCAAGCAGTTAAGTTCTGGCACCAGACTCGCTATCGAGGTACATCCAAATCGTCTAAGCAGACCTTAATTTTTGAGCACCAGCCCATATATCTAGATCATATCTTAACATACATTTTTCTTCAATATAATGCGTGTTGCGTACGCTACAATGAAGTGCACTTATGTCATTTCATATTACTCCGCTTTAATGCAGCTTCCACTGACCAACGTTCTGTATTGCTTTTCACTGGTACGGAATAGATATTCGGCTCCTTCATCGCAAGGACAAAACCAAGTGCATGCGTTGTTCCATGCCTTCTATTCGGAAAAATCACTTGAACCTGTGTGCTGTCTACAATCAATATACTGCATAATTTGGCCTCTCGCACCCGCATATCCTTATCATGGTGCTCGTAAATCATGACTCTTTCTCTGTCGTTAATTTTTCTATCACCACCCCTGCGAACAGGAGCTTGTTAGAGCTCCCCTTTATGGAGTAGGTATAAAAATATATGTTAACTATATCTAGAATAAGCTATGCTTTTTTACTATTCGGTCTCCTAGCAGTAAGTGATGGTAGAGATAACTTTGTCTCGAGTCTGTTTTACATCTGCGGTGCTTGTTTGGCACCGATGAGACAGTTGCAGCAATCACTGCCACAGTTCATACGCGGGGCCAGAAGTGTGAATTCTCGCTATAAAAGAACACTTGGATTCGCATCTCAAGACCTTCAACATCCTGCCGTGCTGTGTTTTCTAGTATACCCTGCAATTTGAGGCTGCGCTATTGCGCCCCGACTCGACGGATAGGCCCCAGCTGGGCGACGGAGTAGGGCAGCATTGCATTCTTGCACTGAGCGGATGGCCGAGTAACTGCATGTGACTTCGTTGTCCAGTAACTACCGAGGTTCCCTTCGTATTACTCGCAGTAAATTTGATTCTCTGCTTCTCCTTCTTTCACTTACACAAGAAACCACACACATAGGTGCCAGAACGTAAAGCGTCACAAGGCTACCTTCGTGGCGGGAAGTTTCCAACAGGGTACCATTGCACAGCGAACACCATGGCAACCAACTGGTGTCCTGGACCATACTCGTCCGATTTATACGCGATGCTCGCCGTATACACGCGGATCTCATTCACAGCGTCGCAGGCGCTGGGTGCGGGAGTGGGTAAGCGTGGGGTGGAGAAGCACCGCGCACGTCCAGTGCCAAATCCTTGCCAAGGACGGCTTGGACGGCTTCGTAACGCTGCGTATTCACGACACTCGCCGAAGAAGGCCAACATTTGCCAGAAAACGGTTATAGTGGCATCCGTGCGTCTGACGCAGGTGCAGTAAGTTGGCCGCCGCCACCAGCTTTGGAAGCCGACAGGCCCATTCACTGAGCCGTCGACAATCATGAATGACCATAGCCGACATGAAAAAAAGCATTGACTTCACGTCAACGATGTTGGAAAGATCAGCCCAGCGTTGACTTTGTATTAACGTCGTATGAAAGTTAAGTCATGCATGCATTTTACAGAGAATCTATTTTTAGCTAAGAGATCCAAAGATGACGTAGTCCATGAGTGTGCACAAACTATACTGAATATCAAATGCTATAGCATACACTACCCCGAAGGGTATCCACGCTTGCATTAAAATTTGGTATAGTTCCGTTCGCACATATAGCTAGGAATGATACCCATCGTAGCCTTATTTGCTCCCCATGAAATATTTTTACTGTTAATCAGGCCACCAAAGAAGAACTTTAAAACACCCATCTCTCGAATGCGGTCGCAGAGAAATATGATGTTCCGGAAACGAAAAGCTTTATTTATCTGAGCGCACTTGCGTACTTGAAAATTGTCACTGGGGCATATTAAGCATCAATAAATGAAGCTCGGAATTGTGGTATTTTTATCAACCTAGTGACCTTGCAAATAATAAACTGCGATGGTCATACCATATTATCGTAGAACGCACACAGGGCAACCTATATTGTTAGAATAGACGTTAATAAAGGAAAACGCAACGCACTTAAAAATGTATTATAATTGATTGATTGATATCTGGGGTTTAACATCCCAAAACCACCATATGAATATAAGAGATGCCGCAAGGGGGAGTTTTCGAAATTTCTACAAACTGAGATTTTTTAACGTGGACCCAAAATCCGGGCACACGGGCCTACGGCATTTTAGCCTCCATTAATAATGCAGCCGCCGCAGGCGGGTTTCGATCCCGCAACCTGCGGGTCAGCAGCCGGGTACCTTATCTCTTAGACCACCGCGGTGGAGCAACGATGCAGTATAAGTGGACCGTAATGGGTTTTAAATACTTCTGGGAGTATATGCGGGATTTCCGCTCGATACAGTTCTAGGCCAGTGTGAAAACTCACGGCATATCTACAAAGAAACTGAACCCAGTGAAAGGGCGTCGGTTTTCAAACATGACAGAGACGACGGTGAATTCGTGTAGTTGCTCAAGGAGAATGTTTTACACAGCCTAGCGCACCTTTTTTGTCCAGACTGAGGATAATTAGAGCTTGTAGAACTTCAGTTAGAGCTGAAGCAATGGTGACACTTTGCGTTGTGTTTCCCGCTGTATATTAGTAACCTAGAAAAATTTTTTTTTTCTAAATAAGTAGGGGGAGGGACACCAACGCATGCATGGAAATCTTTGTGAAGCTAAGCTTTCGGAAACATTTACACTAAATGTAACAGAAGAGTGCCTGAACAGAACCATAATTACAAATACCATTGTGCAAGCATACTGGTTCAACGAAAATTCGACAACCAGTTGGATATATTTCGAAGAGTTGCCGTGTCTATGCTACATTATAACTACTTTAGTGTATTTGAAACAACAGCGCACGCCTCCATTTGTCCTTTCTGCTCCGCGCAACTCCCCACAATCACTAGATTTTTTTCACGTTGCCGATAGCCGAAATGTCACCGTACTTGAACGCAAAGCCCAGTTCAACTATCACCATTGAAAATTAGCGCACTTCTGTCGTTGCATAGAACAAACGTTGCATAGAACAAAAGTATTACGTACTCCCCTTGACGTGAACAATCTAGAGAGCGCCGGAGAGAAACATAAGGAAACGCAGCACATTTATTGTCTCATTCCTTTTGCTAAACACGGGGTCGATGGCGCCACCAGTATATGACGTGCGAAGTCATCAGTGCGAAGGTTGCAAGACCAACGAAGTACACATCACCTACGAATGTCCCTAACCACTGGCTTTCCGCTTTTCAGATAATGACGATGGCATCACAAACTAACGGTGCCGTCTTTTATACCAGCTGATGTCATAGCCAAAGAACACGGCGCCTTCTGCTGTGCGCGATGATAAAGTCTTATGTGGTTATAAAAGGGAAAAGAAGAAAAAAGTGAGCGCCGTAACTGTCTGCATCTGGTGCGACACCTCAAAAGTAGTTCACGAGGAATGGGGGTAAGGAGGCATTAAAAAGATAGGGTTAAAAGGCATATATATATATATATATATATATATATATATATATATATATATATATATATATATATATATATATATATATATATATATATATAAATATATATATATATATAATATATATATATATGTAGAGAGAGAGAGAGAGAGAGAAAGGCACAGGGACAGGGAGCGACGGAAGTAAAGAGAAGATAGGAAAGATGAACACGGTCGGAGGAGTCCGAAGATGGGGCACCACTGGCGACAGCTCTTGTCGGCGACAGGAGATGGCGTAGGACTAATCCAGTCAGCCAGAGCTGCACTGTCGTCGGAGATCGCGAGGGCAACCGGTCGGCACGGAATCCAGCGAGCGAGTCGATGACAGTATTTATTCCCGTTTGCGATACTACTGGGCTGTGGTTGGGTAAAGGGTAGTCAGCCGACGTCATCTGTACGGATCTAATCTTTGACATACAGCAAAAAAATTGTGATTGCGGTATTCATCATTGACATGATTTCCAATCAACACACTGCCATATGCATGTTGGGCACCATCGTGAAATAAACTCATCAAGATTTCAGCTTGTTCGGATTAGTCATCTTGCTACGGCGACTGTGTCCAGCTACTGAAACCTTATTCACATACCCTATATTTAGCAAACTTCGTATTGTTTGCCTTTGCTTCCCTATGCATGGTCTTCGAGATGACTGGTACGCGGCGCCGCGCACCCGCCATCTCGGAGGCCATGCGCATATTGCCATGCGCATATTGCGCTGCTATTGCGCGATATGTCATGTAACTAATGCTTCGCTAAGGATAATAGATGTAACCCATGGACTAGACTGTGATATTCCATACATTAAACTTGTTTTGCTCTTGTTCTACTGTTGTTAGTGCAGCATTTTCAACTCTCGTGCCCAGTGCCAATCTGCCGACTGCAAAATGCATCACCCTCGATTTCTCACAAAAAGAAAAGATCAAGGTAGAAGACAATAAAACGATCGTAAATACCTTTGCGCCAAGATAACGATCGTAACGCGTCCTCTGCCTCTCAACATCTACTACAACGACAGACAGTACACTCACTGGTTGCACTCGAAAGCAGCACATCCCTAATGATGCGCTGCTTCAAGGACGCTCAACGTACCGACGCCCGCACCATGAGCCTACAAACACCGGGCGTGCAGACACGTGACGGCATTCGAAAACTCGCAGCTCTCGCACTTCGCTCATCGAAGCCATTAGTATTACACGCGACGCTGTTATGTCGTGGGCTCCCGTCCAAGAATGCGATCGGCTCCTCGTCAACAGAAGCACCGATGTGCACGTGTGCTGGCCCGCATGCTGGCTCTGGCGGTCATCTGAAGTCTATTCGACGGGTTGGTTGAAGTTCCGACCTATTATACCGCTGATGTGGCCATTCCGCATCTGGAACAATAGAGGCAACACTGCTGTACAACAATGAGCTTCAATCTTGAGCTTTCAAACAATCGTCGCGACGAATTCGTACCTATCGTGATCCCTTTTGCTTGACGTGGCGCCATGCAACACTGACAAATCATTACTGTGAAGGAACCAGGTGGCGTCTCAAACACTCGGTCACTTGGATTTTTGTTTTCATATTTCGTGGGTTTATTTTGCAATGCCAAAAAAAAAAACACAGACAACGTGAGGGGTATTGTACAGCCAACAATTCAGTCGATGATTTCCGAAGGTGCGATACAACTCTGCTACCATACTTTCCCTCTTCAGTCAATAAAGAGATGAGTAATCAAACACGAGTAACAAGTTAGTTAAGAGGGAAAAAAACAGAATATCTCTGTGCTAGGGTGAAGTACGACTTTAAATTCCTTTGCTACATTTTAAGTCATTGTTCAAGCTAGAAGGTGCATCTTGTAAACACATGCGTAGTCTTTTTTGCCTGCAGGCAACGGCTTGGCGTCAAGTCATGCCACGCCTAAAACGAAATGGCGAAAAATTGGAGCATTGGTGGAAGAGAACCGTGAATTTCATACAACACAGTGTACAGATATCAAGTGGCTAAGGGTCAGCAGCGGTGACAGAATCTTATCGAACTTTTTCCATGTGATGACATTTTGTTTGGTTGAATATTTTTGCACTGTGAACTTTTGTGTTGAGTGGATAACTTTGAAATGAAGAGCTGGGTGCGTGACTGATATACTCTGTACGTTCAGATATTACGCAAGAGAGGAGGAGTAGCCAGCGTCATGCATCGGTAACAACCTATTCGTAAACGCAAAAATAAACGGAGTAGTGAACCCCGGCAGAACCACAGGAGACAAAAGAAAAAAACACTGTTTTAATGCGATAGCCATTATATGGGCACTGTAGGCGCATTATCGCCGTCGCCATCATGTCCCGTATATATTCCAAATATATAACGTCACCCTTCTCGTTCTATGTTTTGTGTGTGGATGAAAGTGCACGAGTGTAACCTAGGAACGCGGCTCAAGCAGTGATGAAATGAGTCAGCCGTCTCCACATGGATGTAGCCCCACCGCAGTGGTCTAGTGGCTAAGGTACTCGGCTGCTGACCCGCAGGTCATGGGCTCGAATCCCGGCTGCGGCGGCTGCATTTCCGATGGAGGCGCAAATGTTGTAGGCCCGTGTGCTTAGATTTGGGTGCACGTTAAAGAACCCCAGGTGGTCGAAATTTCCGGAGCCCTCCACTACGGCGTCTCTCATAATAATATGGCGGTTTTGGGACGTTAAATCCGATATATCAATCAATCCACATGAATGTAACGTGGTTCCGGCAGGAAAAAACGTACTTTGTTCTACTAGGCGTGATTGTTTTTGGGGAGGAGCAGACGGCTCATTCATTTGTACGATTGATGTTACCGCAAACTTTACGTTGAAGTCATGGACTTTATGAGTGTCCCTTAGCAAGGTGCAGTTGTATACAGCAGCGTTTGGCTGAGTTGCACCAAGCCTAATGCTAAACGAGTGATGCTATGGCCTCACTTTGTAGACCATTCCAACATGGGGCTATGGCAATTATTGCTTCGTCTTACCCACAAAAGTGTGGCTTTTTAAAGGAAGAGTGCAGTTTCAGTCTCTACCAAAGCGGCACGATTGTTTATGAAACCTGCGTGAACGCACGTGTGGGCATAATGGAATATTAGACAGTGTGTAGACTTGTCTAGACTTTGGTCTCCTGTCAATTAGCTCGTAATAGCACCACTCAAACAACATGACGGGCAACACCAGTGCCGCATTTGCCAATGAATTGTTTCAAAAAGTTCAAATCTCGTAAGGCTCGCAAACATTAGGGCTGATAAGGACCATAGTCTCATAAATAATAATAATTGGTGGAGTACGATGTCCCAAAACCATGATATGACTATGAAGGGTGCTGGGGTGGAGGAATTCACAAATTTGTACCATGGTGGGCTCTTTATCGCACACTCAAAGATCATATTTAAGTACAAGAGCTTCCGGCGTTTCCGCCTTCATTGAAAACGCAGGCACCACGGCCGATGTTCGATCCCCCAACTTGCGCGCTAGGCCCGTAAATAGAAAGCCATAGTACACGTACAAACAAACAATATACTACGTGCGCAAAAAGATCGGTAACAAAAGACACCGACAAAACAAGAAAAAGCAAAAAAGAGGAGCAACGATTATATGTTCTGGTTAATTTGAGACAACAATAACGGCACTGCTACACCTGAAACACACAGTTTTCTATACTCTCAGTGTTCATTGCATTACATTGTACATGTATTACATTGCGCACATAGCACGAATTGTTCATAAAATACTGCTCACGTTAAACACGTAAATAACTGTCTAAAAAACACACTACTGAAGTTTCTCGGCGCCCATCGTGGCTGTTTAACTATTATGTAAAAATCACATTAGTATTATGTGCCTAATTTATGTTGATGAGAGTTGGTTGGTGGCTATATGTTTTCGGTAGTCTAAGAGTGCGTTCAATAAGAAGCTGTCCAGAGTCAACTATAATCAGCGTGTTCTGTTTCTTTGAAAACTAACCAAAATAAAAAAGCACATCAAAATTCAAGAGAGCAATTACTTCTATATACCGTACTACGCTGCATGTAATGAATTCTGGTAAAGAAGCTTGTAAAACCGATAAAGACAGCATCCTATGGGGCCTATATAGGATACCGGTTAAATGAACAGTTTCCAAATAAGGCTCAGGCGCTACTTCATAATTCGACTTGAATAAGTTGGTCCTTCAGTTGTCACTTTATTTTTTAACGCCAAAGTGTTTTATGATGAGGCCCACTGAAACTTCAGTCACGTATTTCTGTCTCGGAAATTACGTAGAATAACTGCGAATGATTAGATGACAAAAAAGGTAAAGAAAAAATCCTGTTTATGGAAGTTGAATCTATGGCCTTTGGGTCCACAGCAGCAGACGTCAGGCATGCTATCCACTGCGCCACCATCGCGCATGCCGGAAGCTGCACGAACGTGCATTTTATACCTCACAGAGCTCTTGATCGGCAGGATGGTGCAACGCCTTTTAAGACAATTTTCTTCACCGCTCCTAGACGTTGGTGTCGCCGCCATCTAGAAGCGGTAAAGTGAAGTTACGCATCATGGCCGTGGCCTCCGCGATTAACTCTGGTAACGCACCGATGCTACTACGAATCAGGCCATTTCGGCGCGGCTCAAAAAGCAGGAGTGCACTTTCTTCGATGCCTTAAACCAAGAGCCTCGGCCCTGATGATCAAATCTCTCCCTTGAAGATAACACTGTAAGCCGCCTGCCTTGCCAGGCTGTAACACACGTTCTCGCTCACCCCGGGAGAAATAGCGGCTGGACTTGGCAAGAGACACGACGCACGTTGCGTTTCTTTCTAGGCAGCTCTAGACCGGTCATGGTGTGATTTCTTTTGTTTGCTCCTTAGCATGACGCGATATGGCAACCTTGGCCCACGTCCCATCAGGGACGCCGTTTTGACATCTTATTACGCTCTTATACTGTAGACTGCTACCACAAGGGTATAATCATTCATCGTGGGTGTAAGGATATGACACTACAAGCGTCAATGTCGGTGCATCTGCGCTGAACGGCGCTATAGCTGCCCCGAACTCTTATAGACACTGCGCACGCTCTCTTTTATGAACGCATCGAAATCACTCAACATACTTGTGCAAGGACACGTTCGTATTCTACCGATCGAAATGACGTATAGTATACGCCATCTTTTTTTTCTTTTTTAGCACAGGCGTGAGTTGGGGTAAATGCCCAAAGATAGTTTTGGAAATGACGGCGTCTGAAGAGCAAAAACTTGTAGCCCAGAGAGACCGCTTGTAAATTGAACTTCTAGTCCCGCTGAACACAGAGATCATTTTTCTTTGTTATTTTCTACATCCTTATATCGGCTCGTGCGTTCTCTACTCTCTTGCATCACATTACGTTGTCTTGTCTGGATTTATTTTTTAAATGTTCCCTCCATGCTTGCGTATATCGCCGTCATACATTCGCCGAGCGGAGAGGAGAGCACGCTTAATGCGTTGGCGGCAAGCCATCATCTCTGGTGCTCAATATGCTGTCTTATGCAACAAACGTCGTTTCCGACGTAAACATACGTATACACAGACAAGCGTACGCACGCCCAGAAGCAACCAAGAAACAGAATGGGCGCCCGAAATATTTTCTCATCTTGTCTGTCTAGAAGACCCGCCCAGCCACTCTTACGCATGACTAGCTGTGCGCGTCTGCAGTTTATACGCTGCAACCGCTTCAAGATGATACTTGGCACCTGGCAAAAGAACTAAAAACCACGCATCTCCGGGCATTCACTAATGCACTGCGCCACCACCCACGCAGTTATACCCAGCAATTGGTAGTCCTTTGCACATGCGTAGACCACGAATAGCCTTCCGTGCACCCTTTGGGCTAGGCGAATTTGAGAAAAACATGAAGTCTTTGTTTGACACATCAAAAGAAAAAAAAGTATGATGATTCTTTGTCTCGACTCAAAAGGGCGGAATTTCCACGTCATTTAAGCCTGTGTGACGATGGTCACAATGTGAAGCATATGAGCATTCAGTTACGAAGATGGGCGAATGGGAAGGGGGAGTCGTCAGCGACGCAGAGAAACATATTTTCATGTAATAACATTCCATCTCTGGAAAATACGTACACGTCTAGAATTATCAGCCTCCTCAGCGTATGAGCTATAGAAAAAAAAAACAAAAAAACAGGCCAGGTCATAACATGGAGGCAACTTGTGCCATCTTCGTCCTTTCCATTATTGCTATAATTGGCCGTTATAGTGATGATGATTAGTACAACCACTATAATGATTGCTAAAATGGTGATAATGATGATAGTGGTGATAGTGGGGTGGGACATCAACGTAAAAGCCGCGTTTCGTGCCCTTGGACGAAAGAGAGAAAGAGCGGTGACCATATCAGAGCCATTTCTCGTTTTACTACACGCGCTGCCATGACCTCTCATTTTGACACAAGGCCGGTAGGTTTCGTTTAACGGTAAAACATGGGCAGCTCGCTTCGATTATTGCCGATCGGAACCTCGGTGAAGGGGAAAAACGACCTCTTCTGCACAGCTTTCTGCAAGGACTAATGTTTATGAACCACAACGACCAACAAACACCACTACATACCATTTTCTTAAGCAGCAGCTGCATTTATATTCTTCCTCAGAATGACTCCTCTTTTAAGCAATGTGCTTAACAAAGAAGAAAATCGCATTAGCTGCAACCTGCGCTGTAAGCAACAACGCCAGTAAAATTTCTGGCATTTGAAACTTGAAGTCGATAGAGATCGTGATACATTCAAGCATTTTAGTCATACGTATGAATGAGCGTAAATGTGAGTTTTGTAATTCTTACACAATGCACTCTGCAGTGGGCCTGTCAAAGCTCGCCAAACTCCCGATTCAAGTTTCAATTTCCATTTGTTTATTTAAAGACATATATACACAACTCACAGCGTGAGATATGTTACGAGTTAAGGCAAAAAGAGACTCATATGCCTCCTTACAAGGCCTTCATTCAGTACTTGCATGTCCGACAGCAGGACCAAGAACACTCAAAACATGTGAATTATAGAAATAATGACACTGTCCATTACACAGCTTGCAAATAATGACGAAAATAAAAAGAAACTCTTTGACATGCACATAAGGGTAAAGTCTACACAAACTGTAATAGGAGAATCATAGTCTGTGCACATGAGGCACGTACATAATTAGGCAAAAGGTAAACATCGACATTTTATGATAAATCTTAGAAAAGTTATTAGGTGTTTGAAGGACCCATGGGAAGTAGTATTACTTGTCTTTTTAACTATAAATAAATGTGTTTTCATTGGCCAGTTGGATTAGAAATGCCCGTCGGTGATGTAGTGCGTAAGTCATATGCTACTTGTCTAGCTAAATATTTGTTTGAGAAGGTGGTATAGTAGTGTATACTCAGCGAAAAATCATTATTTCTAGGTAAAAGCTATACAACTGGGAGAATGGTGCAATGTTAAAAGATTCATACAGCGAATAAGTTGTTGGTGGTGGATGAGAGAAAATCATTTTCAAGCTTCTTTTTTGTAAACAAAAAACACGTTCGGCATTCTTGTTTTTGCACGTTGGGTCAACGTCGCCGATTTCAAGGTTTTTCTTAGCGCTAATGCGTTAACGTTACCCATGGGTTTGTCGCCGTTCCTGAGCTGATATGAATTGTCGATCTCCTGTGGCATATACCTACTTAGCAGTGCCACGAAACCGCCCACGCCCTCATTCAAAATTCTTCGCCATCTGAAAACGCTATACCATTGTCTACGTCTGAATGGTGCCTATGTTAACAGCCTACGGTACCGCTTCGGTCAGTCAGCGAGTTCGTATTGCAACAACTGTGGCTCCACCGAAACTGTGGAACATATATTGTTTGAGTGTAGAGCGTATGCTGAGGAGCGTGTGCTTTATGATTATAGCATGCATTCTATAACCGAGGAAACCTTCTCCCTTGACTGTGTATTGGGACGTTTAGCCTGACCCAACTTACAGAGGCGTGCTGTGAAACTTTTGTTTGCATACTTGGACAGCATCGGTCAGCTTGACAAGCTGTAGCTGTAGCTTGACACCACGAAAAAACAATTAACGCGCGTCGTCATTCAATGGTCATAGAGGTGGCCTTTTCCTATATTTTTTTACTCTATCATATATACATTTTGTCTTTTTTTCTTTCTCTTTCTCTTCTAATTTGTACTTTCAATCCTCAATCCCCTTCCCCACACAGAGTGGCAAGTCAGCGAATTTCATATGCCGTCTAAATTCTCTCCATTTCAATAAACAGTTCTCTCTCTCTAACCGCCCACGGGTATGGGCCACTGTCTGGCGAAAAGGGTTTGCCTTCAATGTAATGATTCATTGATCAATATATGTGGTTTGACTTTCCAAAGCCATCATATCATTATGAGAGATGCCGTTGTAGAGGGCTCCAGCCATTTCGACCACCCTGGGCTCTTTAACCTGCGAGCCTAGATCATTCTCGCCTCCATTGAAAATGCTGCTGCCGCAGCCGGCATTGGATCCCGCCACCTGCGAGTCAGCAGCCGAGTACCTTAGCCCCTAGACCACCACAGCGGAGCTGCCTTCAAGGCAACTGTCTATTATTTCAAGTGCCAGTGCGCAGATACCGTATATCGTCAACCTTTCAGACAAAATTTGGTGTTTCATTGAGTCGAAGAATTTCCGAAAATCTAGAAGAATTCCTCCTGTAAAGCGGATTTTTTATATGTTATCACAATCGAAAGCGGCCTCTGCTCTTCACCGCTCGCCAGCCTCTCTTAGCTGCAACACCGTGTTTCCCGCTTACGCACGCCTTGTGGGGTGTGACGGCAAGGTCCTCACCTCTCCTTGAGAGGGGAAACACGAAGCGCTTCGAGTTTTAACAGCAGAGAGAAAAGGATATTGGAAGAAAGCTAGAGAGAACGAGAAACATTGCAGAAATTGGGGGGACCCTTAAGCTTCGCCTTTAAGAGTTGAACGCGATAGTGAAATCCAGGCCCTAGTGTGTGCTTCAACCGCTATTGCATATTTATTAATATGTTTTGTCACGCAGATACACACGTACACACAAATGCGCGCGTGCGCAAGCACGATGTATACATAGAAATGCAGTGACTGTGAAGTGTGGCCACTTCCATCTGCTACAACGGTGCTCTGGTGTAGTCGAGACGCGTTTTTTTTTCAGAATGTCTCACAGATGGCACACACACACACACACACGCACACACACACACACGCACACACGCACACACACACACACATGCGCGCGCGGCTTATGGTACATACAGGTTTTTGATCTAAAGCAGGAGTCGCATAGCCTCCAAGATATACACCACGCGTTGGCCATCTTGGAGGTCATAAAGAGTCTCGCAATGCCTCACAGATGGCAGCACCTTATCTAGCGTTTGCTGTTTGCTTGATCAACGCCTCCGGAAAGGCATATGTTTTCCGCTAGGTGGACATAGTTGTTCATATTTAGAGCTGTATGAAAGTTCCTGTGTGTTTTTAGCAGCGACGGCTGCACTATCCCGGCATTTGTCGACGTAGTTTGCTGGCCTCCCAAATGCATCTAGAAATCGCCGAATGGGCTTGTTTTAGTCGTCACACCTATCGAACAAAATGCGTTAGAGTGACTCCTTACACTACATAACATTTATGTTGTTTTGTTTTTCCAGCAGCAGCTGGAAGTAACACTGAGCCTTTGTAGTAGGACACCTGCTTGCCACGCGAACGACCCGGGTTCGCTCCTCAATGGGACCATTATTTTATTCTTTGTTTTGATTGCTTCTTTCTCAATTTTTCTATCGTGGACGATTTTTCGCTCACAATCAATGCTGACGCCGGCGGCGGATTTTCTGCGACAAAAGCTCTCTAACACTATCGCGTTAAAAGGAAAGCACGTCTTAAGAAAGAAAGAAGTCTGAAGAAACAGAGGCAATACGAATGAAAGAGAGAGATAAAAGAGTAAAGTAAGCAAAAACAAGAAGTGCCACCCACCCCAGCTGCTGATTTTAGCTTTTCGCCAGTAGTGCAGGCAGCCCTAGTTCAATTTTTTGACCTGCGCTCCCGCTCCTTCCTCCCCCCTTCCCCCCCACACTTGGCAACGTTCAAAGGCTGCACACACTTTAATATGGTTTCACTATATTAGTAATAAGCACAGTGGACACGTAGAAAGGCATCAGATGCGACTATGGTGATCGTTTGTAGCAGCACGTACAGAGCAGATGATCGACTTCGGCAACGCCAATGACGCTCAGTCACACAGTGGTGGCTTACCCAATCCAATTCGGTGTTGGCCTGATTAGAACCTAAAAATAGGGTCGCCGATCGCCAACGCTGCTCGAAGATCTCACGGCCACCAGAAGCAGCACGTGAGCACGTACCAAAGTGTCAGTGGAAGCAGATCGCTCCAGGCGCTTTGCAACCCCCTTCAAATCAGCTCACGTCGTTTTCAGCGCGTGCCACCTTTTTCGCCTGAGGTGAATTGACGACTAAAGCCTCGAGGCAGTTTGTGAATGCCCATCCTTTTTGCCAAGCTGATAATCTCCCATTTTGTTTTGCCCACTGCATCTATCAAAAGCACTAACTCATTCTCTCCAACACGTGGGCCATGAACGAGCGAATGAATTCATGCACCTGTCGTAACCCTGCGGCCGTCATTATGCTTTGACCGCCATGACACGTCATCCTTCCGTTGTCACGTCTCTGTCGTCTGCTCGCCTCCTCCGTGGGCAGCTTGCATAGCACAGAGTCACATGGACATATCGGCGCGAAAGAACTGTTATGTCTAAACAACTCCATTTCTATTTCATTTTTTTCTGAAAGCACATGCCGCCAACCGACTTAGATTAATCATGATTTGCCTTCATATCCCTATATGTTTCCTTCATATCTCTTCGTAATGTTACGGCGCATCATCGACAGGAGCAAGCGCGGCATGGCACTTTGCGAAGATGAAGAAGACACTTGTGCGTTAGGCGCTTCCGCGAGAGGCAACTCAGCCATCTTGTTTGGCTGCCGATTCTCGGTGGACGCTATCCTATAAGCCTAGATCTCGCGCCGTCTCAGCATTCTCAAACGCATCGACAAGTAGACTTGTACTCCTCGGACCTTCAGTACGGCAGCTGCCTTGATGAAGCCAAGACTGCTATCGAAACGTTGGCTTCAGCGACATCCTGAGTTCAAGAATTGTTTCTCATCTCTGTAAGTGAGCCAAGTATTTCATCACCTTTAGGACTCCGATGGCGAAGAGATATCTCAGCACTGAATTTTTCGTTTATATGTCCACTCGAATGCAAAAGTTGACGAACTACGCGAGCACATAGGCAAGTGCCTCTTCCTGCATTTCTGCTAAGTAAGCGCTGTTCGACTGCCGTGCTATACACCCAATCTGTGTTCTCCTCTAATCAATTGTCTCGCTAATTCCTCCTTGTACAAAAACACGCCTCATATTGGTCGTTTTGCCTCGACGTGCCATTCAGGAGCCTTGGATACGTGCTTCTGCCGGAAGAGTTCTAACGGTGTTACTATTATCAGGCGCAATCTATCTCACTCACGTGTTGATGTCGACCCAACGGCGCACAGTTGGCGGCAAAAAGCTGTGATTCTTCCAGAAAAGTAGAAGTGCGACGGGCATACTGCAGATAAATGCTTCAGGCGAAAACATAAAATAAACAATGCGCTGCACGGTAGTGTAAAAAGTGGTATGCCAGTAAATAACGAAAAGACCTATTTGGGACCCAGTGCTATGGTAGACTAGTTGGTGGTGGTCAGCCTGGTGTCATTGACAGGCAGTTTAGCACGAGATCGCGTGGTTCATGAACTTTCGTGGTTGGTCTGCGTATAATCAGAGGGCCAGTTGAATCGGCACTATACAAAAGCCTCGAACGGAAATATTTACAATATAAAACAATAACAATAGTGACAAGTTTCGTCTTTTGTTTTCCCACTCCACCTCAGTCTTTTCGTTGTTTTTCACAATATCTATCAATCATTGCGGCTAGCATCGCCATGCTGCAATTATCGCTATCACCACGCGTATGCGACATAGAGTGATACATAGCTAGTTGGCTTCTGCGATATCCCTTAGCCAGCTAGGGTCTGAAGATGACGGAATACTTACCTCATTTCAATGTGAACTGAGACACAACGATGCCAAGGGAAGCATATGTTAATTATAATATAAACATGTAGAAATATACGTGGACGAAAAGATAACATGCCTTCAACAGGATCCGTAACTGTGACGTTCGAATAGCGTGATCGATTCATCGATTTTCCAGCAATCGTTGGTGGAGCCCATAAAGCGCATTGTGATTCTTGGCCACGTGAGAAACCTTTCGTAAGCTATTGGTACCAGTGGTGACAAAATTTTACTGAAAACCTGCCGATTATCAGCCTGTCCTAAACCTTATTCACTCTTTCTAGAGACGCATCGGTGGCTAATATTTGGTTTTCAAGCTCAGAGTTACTCAAAGCCACTATTTGAAGACCTTCCTGTCTTGACCGTTCAACCCAAGTATACTGACGAACCCTGCCAAAAGAAGTCATACCGCAGTTGATGCGTTAGACATGTCGTCAAAACCAAAAAGCAGCAAGTTTTCTCTCGCTGCGCAAGATGTCTACGCGAACTGCGTCAGCATGGACTAGTGAGAAAAATAAACATCACCTCCAATGCACAGGTATACGAACGCGGGCTGTCTTCGCCTCGCAGGTTGGGCACACAAACAACAGACATTCGTCCATACTACCATGCCCACCTGCACACATATATATGTGGCACATAGTCAGCACAGTACGCGATAGATGTCGAGCTTGGGCTATTCCCAACGCGTGTTTCGCGTAGCCGCGACATTTACAACAAACGGACACGTTCGAGAGTGAGCCCCCTTGACATAGAAGACCTTGTCGTCGTCACTGCTTACTAATATTAAGACAACGGCTTCGACAGCCGCGGGCGCATGTGTCCTGGCTGGGAGATAGTAAAGATCTTGCGTTTGCTCGAAACATATCGCGCTTGTAGCGTTATTTGCCCAGCGGCGCTGCTACACCCTTGTGCAAATAGCGTATAGGTCCTGTCGGGCGAAGAAAGCTCAAAGGGCGCAAAAACACGCTCGTAAAAGCGAGCATCGTACCGATTTAGCGATAAGTTGTCGTAAAATTTGATCCCGCAGAAGCGACATCCAATGCGCAACCCACAGCATGTCGTACAGCTCGGCCTATGGTCGCCTCTGCACACATCACGTGTGTGTACAAGACGGCAAACGTTGAAAAGCACGGACACATACCTATACGTAGCACTAAAGGTGTAACGTAGATCGCTCAATACTCGACTTTCGTATGTGTACACGATTGTACCCTGAGGGATCATTTACACGGCCATATTTCAACCGCTGTGTACTGTTTCGTAAAAGCCAACATTCAGGTGCCAGAGGTCGCTATGACTTTTTTATATATAGCTTTGCTCACAGTAGGTGAGTGTAGCCGATGTGGCTTCAGTGCAATCGAAATGTCAGTTTTGATAAAGGAAAAAAAACAAATCTTCAGAACAGGTTTGTTCTGCACTTCTTCCCTGCTTTAGTCAATGCGCGAGCGTCACCCAATTGGACGCATAGTGCACGTCTGCTTTATTAAGACTCAAACCTTATAGACATCGTGAAGTTCAAACATTGGTGACGTTGGCGTCAACATGAAGGTTTCCAAAAGTCTAGACCTTACACAAGACACTTATAATGCCCACTAAGGTACCCCAAGTGACGTAGAAAGCGTTTGATAGTAATTACCGTGCAATTAAGTGAATGTAATTTAGACGGAACTTGGAGTCATGACGACTATTAAAATGCCAGAATGGATCATCGTGAGACGGAACGATTGGTGTAAAAAGTGGCTCGACGCTAATTGAGATTTCAAGAATATACGTCACACGACACTTGGAGATCTAAGCACATCATCACTAATTGGCTGTATTCATGACGTCATGATGACATATGACGAAGTTATCATGTGAGATCGTCACTTGGTCAAAAGCTAGGCCAATCTTGAGTAAGCGCGCCACCACGTCATGTCCGAAATGTGACAGGGACCCAAATCGCAAAGCCCTCCACTCATAAGCTATGTTTCGTCAATGATCACCTGAGTTTTCAAAGGATAGGGCATCGACAGGATTGGCTGAAATTGGTTTCCTAACATTTTTAGTCGAATGCATTTTCTGGGAATACGGGACCCGGGTTTCAAGAATGCACTTTTCCTTTGGGCTAATTTATTGGTCTTTTTTTGTTTTCTTATAGCAGTTCGACCAACTGTAACATCCTGCATGATCCTCTCTGAGATATACCAGTGTGCTCGTGTTTAACGTACTTAAGCGAAAGACCGTGATTTATTCAACAGCTCCCCTTTCGACACATTGTATGGTTCTAGGAAACTCTACTGTCACTTTAAACAACAGCGATGAAAAGTAAACCTGCAACGAGCTTCGACAGACAGTCCACGCAGACCCACGTACTTTCTTGGGCATTTTGACTATCGCACACACACTTTTCCTCTAATAATCCGTAATTCTATGGTGTTACACTTCAGATCCCAGAACAAGCGCACATAGTGGTGGATTCTACGTTGATAGGCTCAAGTTAACCTGCCCCGTCGTCGTTCATCTCGTCGCAGATCCTCGGCCGCAACTAATTACGTGTGGTCATCAATAGGTTGCCGAATGATACATGCTCTAATGTACAGATGTGGTCTGATTACGATTCCACGTGCCTTGTTTCCAAACGCTTCAGCATTTCTAGTGAACCCGGGACATTCGTAGTTCCCCACAACATTTACAGATTGATGTATTGTCCATTTGTTTATTTTGTATTTCCATCTGTCTGTGTCCTCTATGAGTGTGTGTATTTTTGCGCTTGTCTCATCATGAACCTTTACCAACACGCCCAATCGGCAGTCATCCTAAATTGTATTTCCATGTTTGTAATTTACCCGTGTTTTCATTTGCCCCGCCATAGTGGGAATAGCGCTCGGAAAATTCTTTTAGTCCTCGTCATCCACTCTAAGGGTGCTCCTGTATATATACATCCTTCTCATTTTTCGGAAGCGCTTCACAAAAGCACGTTTCACTGTCGTATCCTGGATTCGGCACGTCAAATTGCCGAAACAGTTATTGTTAGTATACCACTACTGTGATATCGGTTATCCTACGATGTTAAGCGCATCGATTGGTCATCTGCACGATTTATAAGCAAATCATTGAGTTATCAGTAGCGGAATGTGTATAAAGTATTCCCTTGTGTTAACTGCTAACGTCTCCAACTGCAGTACAGCCAACTGAGGACTTCCTAAGTTAACATCTCCACCTTTCCCTTTCGTCGCTCTCACTCTGACAGCAGACGCCCTCTTCCAAAATCGGAATTCACCGACATAATAGCCGCGAAGATATCACGTGGTCCTTTTCCATCTCTTCGGCGGGGATCAGTTCGTTCCATTCTGTGATGTGAGGTGTCTGAGCGAACCGACGTCTACGCTAGCCGATCTCAGCATCCTGTAGGTGCTGTCACGTGCGCCTTTCCTTCAGCCGTCTCGGTGCAGAAGTGATCGGGCCGTGTATTCTCGGCTGCCTGAATGCTCCCGGCCACGCCGCGTACGATCCTGTCACTGGCTCTCTTCGAGATAGAAGTAGAGGCGTGGTGTGCAGTAGGCGTCAAACGGCGCCGATGTCAGCAGTGATCGGATCACGAAGCAGCTGTCAATCAAGTCAATCGTATCGCACTGGGCGGCTCCACGCCTTTCTTCTCCTTCTTTGTCTAACACTTGTCATCACTTCTTTCTTTCTTTCTTTCTTTCTTTCTTTCTTTCTTTCTTTCTTTCTTTCTTTCTTTCTTTCTTTCTTTCTTTCTTTCTTTCTTCCTTTTCTGCTCTCTTTAATTTTTCTTATTTTTCCTTCCATTTCTATTGTTTTTATTTCTCGCCCGAGTTCCCTTTTAAGCACTGCCACCCGACCCCCAGAAAAAGACAGTTGTTCAACAGTTTCGAAATCTCAAATTTTCGGTTTTGTCGAGAGTGCGGGTGAACTTTTCACATCTGTTCTTTTGAACCACTAGGCATATAGGCGTCCAGGTTTGCGGTAACGTGTGCAGCCTTTGTATAACACATCCACTGAGCTTGCAATAGAACTTTTTCAGTACATTTGTCGAACGACGCGGCCTGGTTTTTCTTCCTTGCCACGACGCTGCCTGCAAAGGACAGAGAAAAACAGACGATGCTACCTACAATCATAATGGGGCTAATGGTGTGACGACGTCTCTGCGCACAAACTAGGCACCACCTACTCGTAAGCTCCTGAAGGAATCGAACATAAAAATCACAACTTCCTCACCACGAGGTACCCTCCTTTTTTCTAGGAGTGAAAGTGTCGTAGCATAGATATCTGCATGTTTGTATACCCATGCGCCCACTGAAGGCCATGTAACGCAAGCTTTACCTTTAACACGCCATGCGTACGCTATCGGTGCTTTCAAATATATGTGTTTTCGATTTTTTTCTTGTTTTTCAGGTGAGTGCCCCAGCAAGAATGCGTTGCGTGATGTCACAGCAGTCGCACGGTTTCTGGCCATAAAGGCAAGTCTCCAGGTGCATAAATTCAGTGTGGTAGCAAAGGGCGCCTGAAGGGACACAAAAGTGAAATGATGAATTGACTTAGACTGAAGTATTCTCCTTTAACTCTACTAATATTAATCTTATCATTATAAGTTCATTATTGGACGAGAAAATCAAGGTCGAAATACCCTCCATAAATTTCACCCTGAAACCTGCGTGCTATATAAACGTGAGGAATTTCAGACTATTTGCTGTACTTTACTGACCTTGGCTCGACTAAATATCCCTAAACTGGGCATCAAAAGTGTCGCGCCCTTCCGCTTACACTGTGCTTAATTTTTACCAGTCAGGAGCTATATACGTAGACCTTAGTAAACGCCCTCAAAGTTTATGACCTCATGGCGTTTGGTGCAGGAACTTCACAGCGGCGTAGCCATTCGCATTTTCTTTTTGCACGTTTTCTGGCTCACCAGGTGTCTCCTGGCTGCGAGCGTGGTGGTTTCGGAATAGTGGAAGGGAAATTCACTAACAACAGAAAAATCATTTTCCTCTTTAGTGTCCCTTGAAAATAGAGTAAAATTAATTGCTTTAGAAAGTAATAAAACACAAACTAGGCTGCATGCCTGTCTTGCAAATCGATGTCTTGTTTCCTGAGTTTCTGGTGTTTTTTTGTTATTTCCTTCCGAATCGAGTAACACCAGCGCACCGATTCAGTTTACCGCATTTAGTTGATTGTAACGCTACCATGGTTGTAGCGCGAAGGGTGAATTTTCATTGCTGTCAAATTGAAAATATAGTTATTTGGGTTTACTCGGATATTCGATTGTAATGCGAGGGTTTACTTAATTTATGTAGCAAAAGATTTGAAAAAAAAAACAACTCGCGTGACATTTGCGTAAGTAGGGTATTTTCGCTCATATGCGTTGCTCGGTTCGTGTATTTAGACATTGCCCTTGAGCGCTCACAAAATAAATAAAAAGACGGATATTATTCTCGCATATCTCTAGTATGCATCTAATTTTATTTTTATAGCCCAGAGTGCATACGTGAAACCACTGGGAGCATGTCAGCTACAGTCGATAGCATGAGTTGAAAGACATGCGGCGTCAACAAAGAAAAAAGGGGGGGGGGCAAAAAACTATGCACATTCTCCACCGTAGTATGCTTCCCAGCGCGATATACAGACGCTGTTATGAATGACATTTGTTGTCGCCATATTGACCTGTTCATTTTGCCCTTTTGTATCGTTAAAAGCCAAATGAACAAACCTATCAACAGTCGCATCGATGACGAGGCGGTCGGATTTGTGCATTCCACATTTCACGACATTGTTAATTTCGAGTCAGGACTTACCAAAATAAGACAGTATCATTCGTTTAGCTGTACAAGATTGCGACAGTCCTGCGGTGAAAGTAAAAAAAAAAGATCCATGCAGCTTGCAAAATGACAGTATAATGGCTACCATTTCGTTTGGAGCAGTCACAGTGCAATATTTTCTTGAAAAAGGAGGCGTACCTCATCATTCGGTGAAATTTTACTCCTTCATGGTCAACCGAGCTAAGCTTAGTCGCTTGTGTCTTACGAGAAAGCCACAACAAGCCCCATATTCAAGTACGCGCGCTTTTCACGATTGATCAGCCACTGTTTAAGTAGACGGAAGTGCTTGATAGGCCCAATTACCCAATCAAATTGCTAAACCTAGAGGCGTACTATATTAATAAAACTGAAGTGCAGTGCATCAGCCAGTCCACTATCTCTTTAAGCTATAAAAATAGTTCCTTATTGTCACGCACAGGTGGCAAATAGATGGCGATACTTTTAGAGATATTTTTCTTTTGTCCACAATTTATTTCCTTCACACATGACACGTTCGCGTCTGTATCGCAAGCAATAAACCTTTAGTTGATTGCCAGCGCTGTCTGTGAGTGCTTCCTCGTCTCTCGTCGTCCACTCTGCTCTGTACAATTCAGCGCGTTATGAGCGCGGGTTTTTACTGGCTAAACGTTTTTTCTCCTATAGCTGAATTCCCTTTATGAAAATAGCAGAGCAGGCAATGTTTCGAACATTTTCCTCTGCCTTTTGCACGACCGCGTGAAAATCAGGTCCAAATGACGTGGACTTCTGGGCATCATACAATGGGCGAGGGCTGTGTCAGCCTGCAAGTTTTCATAATTAGCGATGCTACTATCTATTATCCTGTCCTCGCCATTGTCCGGTGTTGATGAGCAAACCTCTGTGTGGCCTGTCAATATTGGCGCAATGATGACAGAAACAGGCATAGCAGAATGTGTCGACGACAACAATGTTCCTGGACTTCACAGTCTATACTGTTATTGTGACAGCCACTTGAGTCACTCCAAAGAGTAAGTTCATAAGCCTTTGCTTTATTTGTAACAGGTTTTTTGCATCGAGCAGGATGACAAAAGAAACGGGGATTCTTGTTTTCCTACGCTGTTATTATGCTGAATTGTAGACAATGACGACAGTGACTATTGAAGATATTTTTAGCACGTGTATTCACTAGTAGTTACTAGTTCCATACGCTAGGAATGGCTAGTTTTATATACTAGCGATCTGTACACATTCTGAAATCTAGGTCATCCTATCGCCACTTTTTCTTAGAAGTAGACACTGAGACATCAATGAAAAATATCACCGCAATTTTTTGCTGACAGTAACAGCACATGGGCCCCATCGAAGCTGACGCTGGACGTGGTGTCCCACTAATTATAAAAAAATAATAGCCAAGTTTGGTTTATCCAAGCAAGCACTAATTATAGTAGTAAATTAAGGCGCACAAGTGTGAAGAATTGGCAGGCGCATACCTTGAATGCGTTTGTAAGCACAGCTTTTGTGAATGGCTGCTCGTAACTCATACGCTCGACAACAGCAGCAACATACGTTCACCAGTGAAGCGCCAGAACATCAGCACGATAACGTGGATGTTCATTGCCGCAGAGTGACGCGCACACGCACGTCTTAGTAAGCACAGGCCCTCGCGTTGGCGCGCGAAGAAGAACTTTTTTCGACGCTATGGAACTTGTGTGTTTTAATTCCAAAACCGGAATTACGCGCTTCGCCAGGCCCCTCCCTTCTCGTTTACGCCGCCTATTTTTGTAATTTCCAATCCGCTTCCTTATTACACCTCATTTCTAGGAACTGTATATAAGAGACACGTGCCGCGCACACGTCTCGCCTCCCATAACGCCTCTCTTCTTCACGTATACACATTCGAGCCGCGGACGCTACCAGCGCTGTGACGCCAGTGCATCGCGCTCACCCGACCGCGCCATGGTCCGGCTTGCCGAAGACACGGAACGACAAGCATATTACGCAGATCGGTATCCCTCTCACGCGATTCGTGCTACCTGCGCGCACACTGATGAGCCTATCTTCTGTAAGGTCGCGGGAAGTACGACAGAAAAGGAAAACAAAAAGCGAAACAAAAACGAGACGTAAATGAAGTCGCGGAGAGTGAAAGCGCCGAACAGCGCCCCGAGCACTTTCCGATGCCTCTTCGTCGATGTAGATTTACGCTAAATGTCGTTTCATTTCTCGTTCTTCCACGGCGTACGTCCGATCTCTGTAGTAGTTTGTCGTAGCGGCGCCGAAGCGTGTCAAGGTCATCGATGCGCGTGCGCCCAATCAAGACGCCGCAGTCGCCGCCGCAACGCTCTTGTAACGACGAATCAGTTGCGGCCCTCATCGAAGACGACGAGCGGCTCGCACTTATTGATGAGCGGCAAGAGCCCTGCGGGGACGCTGCGCACGCGTGCGGATGACGTCACCGATGCACGTCCGCGCCGCGCGCACTTTGGCGATGAAGCGCAATTTAAGCCTTGTTTTGTGGCAGGGAGTGCGGTTATCGCCGCGGGCGCCATCATTGCCTTCGGTTATGAAGATATTCCCCACGAGCTAACAATTTTTTTACGGAAACGAGAGTTCTCCAGTCGCAGACAAAGGTCAGTGCGGCAATACTCGCGTGATACGCTTTATGTTTTTGTGCCTTCGGCCATTTCTTCGAGGCCATGCATGGTGGTGTTACACGGTGTTTGGTGCCCCGGCCAATTTAATGTGAAAGTCAGTATACAGTGATCTTAGTGCACAAGCTGGGCAAAGCATGAACGTAAGCAGCTTGCGATGTTGCTTGTTTTCCTCTCACTAGCTCAGCGATACTGACAAGATCAAACGACGCGTCTTTCGTTAAAGCCATTTACGTCGATAGCCGCATTGTTTTAGCGATGATGAGTGTTTCGTCGCATGTACATCCTTGCATTGAAATCCCGGATGGCTCGAGACAGAAAGCGGCCCCTTCAGTGTACTACCGTATGTGTTTCTGGAATTTCCATGCCTTCCAGCGTATTAAATCCGAAGCATTTGTTGGAGAACTTCGGCAGCTTTGACCGTATCTATCTATCTATCTATCTATCTATCTATCTATCTATCTATCTATCTATCTATCTATCTATCTATCTATCTATCTATCTATCTATCTGTCTATCTGTCTGTCTGTCTGTCTGTCTGTCTGTCTGTCTGTCTGTCTGTCTGTCTATCTGTCTGTCTGTCTGTCTGTCTGTCTGTCTGTCTGTCTGTCTGTCTGTCTGTCTGTCTGTCTGTCTGCGTAGGCCGAAATTTGTATATGAGGGTAAGAAGGTTTGAGTATTATGACTGTCGGTTCATGGCATGATCGTGCAGCTGCTGCACGAGCGTTCATGACCGGGTCAGTCTGTGAGCAGGCGGCCCATCTTCTTACCAAAAGACCACATTGCACGGAAATCGACGGCCACATCACCTGGTTTCCTGCCCACATGGGCAAGGATGTCCACCCTGTTATCTCCAATGCCAATGAGCTTGCCCATGCCCGAGCACGCGAACTGTCCCACCGTGACGGGCAATCGGCATCTAATTTTGGGGATGGCATCCGGCAGCTTGATTCGCTCCTCACCTTTAACGAAATTTGCAAAAATTATCAATTGGCCAGGCGTAGCTTTCCGCTCCCGCACCCGCAACTCTCTAGGGCCCAGTCAGTCACTTTAAGAATGCTGCAAACGGGTACTTACCCGTCGCCTTTAGTGTACAGCAAGTTTATCGACAGCATAAAGCCGCAATGCCCTCATTGCGAAGAGAGACGTTGCACGTTACCCCACATGCTCTGGCAATGCGCGGCGCTGCGCGATGGCAAGCCTCTCAGCACAGAAGCTGCCTGGAGGACGGCAATTATCAGCTCGGACCGAGAGGTCCAAATCCGGGCTTTCCAGAGGGCCCGCAATTTGGCGGAGGGGCTCGCTCTTCCTGTCCCCACGTGGGTGCGGCCCGCAGCCGACCCTCCCCCTTGAGGGGAATTGGCTCCTCAGGACAATTTGTAAATAAAGTTCATTGACTGACTGACTGTCTATCTATCTATCTATCTATATAGCCGCCTACGACTTTTAGCTCCCCTAGCCGTTTCGATAATGGTATCGATACCCAACTTGGCAGGGCATAAGATGACTGTATGAAGGACATATTTGACCAGTCCCAACATAAAAAACATGACACGTAAGCAATGAATGTCATGATTTACATGTCATGGTCTTGCTGCCCTTGCGGTGTTTTCGTTCGCATGGCATGTTGCAAAACTGGTATGGTATGGCATGATTGCATGGCGAACACAAGCGACAGACCCAAACATGAAAATCATGCTATGCGTGTCATGTAACAACGTGACTACATGCCACGCTCATGATGCGCTCGCGGCCGTTTCGCTAGCGTCACATATACCAAATTTGGTATTACAGTATGTCAATGAATGACGAAGGTATGTGACCGGTGCAAACATGATAATCATGAGATGCGTGTCATGTAAGAAGAATACTACATGCCATGCTTATGATGTGCTCGCGGCCGTGTCGCTATAGACTCACATATACTAAACTTGGCATTACGTGACGCAAACGGACGACAAAGGTAAATGGCAAGCCCGAACGTAATAGTCATCACATGCGTGTCTTGTAAGAACACGTCTATATACTACGATCATGATGCGCTTGCGGCCATTTTGCCAGCTTCACATACACCAAATTTGGTATTATATGACGTGAATTGATGAGGAAAATAAATTGCATGGCCGAACATCATAATCATGATATGCGTGTTATGTAAAACATGCCTACATGCTACATTCATAGCGCGGTCGCGGCCGTTTCGCTAGCTTCACGTACACAATATTTGGTGCTACGTGACGTGAATGCATGCTGAAGGAAAATGACCCGTCTAAGCATGATAATTATGACATGCGTTTCACGTAAAACACGACTACTTGCTACGCTCATTATGTGGTCGCGGTCGTTTTGCCACCTTCACATACACCAAATGCGGTGTTACGTAACGTGAATGGACGACAAACACCAGGTTCGAACATGATAATCATGACAAGGAAGTCATGTACAGCATAGTTTACGTCCACATCGTAACCTTTTGCTCATTTTAAAGTGAAATATCAACCTCCCTTATACGTGCTTGGCATATCAGCGATTCCCACTGTATCCCCTCACCCCTTCTCCCAGTGCAGGGTAGCAAACCAGACGTGCATCTGATTGACCTCCCCGCCTTTCATTTTTTCCCTTCCTCCTCCTCCTCCCCCTGTATCTGGAATATACCTCATTTTTTTGTCCAATAATGAAATACATGTTCGTACAGCACAACGTAGCTTCCTGCTGTAAGAGAACATGCACACGTATGATCCCTGCCCTGCATTAATGAGCAACCTCACGCGTGCCATCGTGTTGCAAGGACGGACGAAACGAGCGGCTCGCGCCAGTATTTGACGCACAAAAATAAGGTCGAATGGACTGGGTGTTTTTCGCGCATGGTGGTGATACGGTGGCAAGTTTATATCACGTGGGCAATAATTATTTCGGCACAGCTTGGGTAAGCGGTGAGAAACGCCTGAACTGCCACAACCTTCTCGGCTCATGCGTACACGTGTAACGTCATGTAAGGCCTGGCGGACACCCTCTCCATATGCTACGCACTAAATTCGGAAGGACTAGCTTGCCAGTACGTTAATGCATTCAGATTGGTGGGGGTGGGGTGGGGGGGCCGATACTAGCAAAGTCAGGAAAATCGATGGCTCTATGCGTCCTTATGGACAGTAACAGAAGAAAAGTGAAAACACCGCGGCGCTCCATCGACGTTACGTTCGGCCTCTGTGTCCCAAGGACTTCGTACATCTGCCCACGTGTCCGGAAGCACGTAGTGTTTAGTAGCCCTGGACGTCAAGTGAACGAGCTGTGTTCGTTGGATGCGGTCACTGCAGGTGGGACCTTCCTGGTTTTCCAAAACCAGACACCCTCCTCGCTTTTCTCGGGGGCTTTGACGTCCTGCTGCTTTGAACGAACACTGTCTGCGCACTGGTACGCGCAAACTGATTGCAGAAAGATATGACCCCATTTCTGTTTACAAAAAAAAAAAGAGAGAGTACTTGATAGCCATATCGCGTAAACTAAAATGTTTTTAAAAGAAAATGGTTATAATGCACTCTGCAGAAAAACGATACAGATAAGTGTAAAGCATATGGACAGAGCTTGCAACTACAAAGGTTGTAAAAAATTGTGACGCCGATTATACGAGAAGCGAGCACACCTGAAGAGTTTTTAAAAAAAATCAATAGTCAGACATCTCACAACACTGGCTGGGAGGCGGTTTCACTCACGAGTTGTCTTCGAAATAAAAGTGTTTGCAAAAGTTTCAGAGCGGCAGCAATACTCTCATTTTTTTTTTAATATGATGGGACCGGGTAGCTCGCTTGGGCACCGGTTCTATGTACGTTTCCTGCTGTATACCAAGTTTGTCGTAAAAAAGCAGATGCATGAATTTTAATCGGTCTCGTTGGCGCCTTTTTTGTAGACATTCAAGACCTGCTTGTTTTACCAAGGCACCCACAGAAGTGCGCCAGCTATAAGAATGAAATGCAAACCGAGCCGCTTTCTTCAGGACAGATTCTAGTTTTTTTTTATGTTGCCTTGAGTGTATGGGTCCCAAACTATCGAAGAATATTCTAATACAGGGCGGACTAAAGTTTTATTTAACCGCGTGGGTACATTGCCGCAAATTTCTGTTTGATTAACCTAGTTTCCACATTGCCCTCTTCACAACTTCCGATATATGTTCGTTCCACCTCAGCTCCGACGTTACTCCAGCCTCGAGGTATTTATATTTGTTAACAACAGCGAGAAAGTTGCCGCCTATGCAATATGAAAAACGTAATGGCAGTCGTTTTCGTGTGCAGTCACTGCAACAGATTTTTAACATTTATTTTCATTTGCCAATCTGTGCACCACACTGCAATTTGTGCAAAAGCATTGTTTAGTACAGCCTGGTCACTAGGACTCTGGATGTGATGACATAATATGCAGTCATGAGCATAGAGCTTAGCTTTATTGGGTAGATTTTGAACTATATTGTTAAAAATATTAACAGAACATTGACCTCTTTAACGCTGTTGCGTTAATAAGGACACATTTTCGGCAACGTCCTTGTAACCGGGGTGGTTGTCTGACACACAGCAAGTGTTATGAACGCGTAGTGTTCATGTGGAGGCCCCTGTTAAGGCGAAGCGAGGAACAAGCATGCACTTCACCACGCTGATAAAACTGTGCCAGTGGATACCCCCTCTCCGTGCACGCGTCATCACCCTGCTCGTTGTTCCAGCCACACCAGAACTGCAGTGCGGCCCCTGCACGCACTATATGAAGTTATCCGATAGCGTTGCCAACCTAGGAATTTCTCTATCAAACTTGACATTGACGTAGTACATGCACGTAGGCGCTAACCCCCCGCGTAAAGTGGTAGTTGTGCTTCACAGACTTGCACTGACCATCTGATATATACAGCCGTTAAGCCGCCGTTCAGTGCTGGTGGGGATATTTCTGTTCGACATAATTGAAAAATTAACATTGAAAGGATACGCGCAATTTTATGCTGTCCTTGTCGACAGTCCTAAAAGAAACAGACCTGCTAGTCTGAACTTCCTTATAGGCCGCAACGTCTTTTAATCCAAGTACCATACAGTGTCGGCGTTACTGAGACTCAACTTCGTTTTCATACATCATTATTATGCTTGTCCTTCTTCACCATTGATGGAATGGTGAAAAGCGATTTAGAGTCTACGGTACACCGTAATATAGGCACACGGGTTCTTGGTATTTTGTCGCTAATAGATTAGGGCCACCGTGGTCGTTATTCCAGCCCGCGCCTTTCAAGTCAGAAGTAAACCACCAAACCCATAGACTATGTGGTGGTGAGGGGGCCACACCTGAAGGAAGGTAAACAGTAAAATCGCCCGGGTAGTGAGCTTTAGCTGTACTTTAGTGAAACCCTGCTGTGATCATATACCCCAGAGTTCGCTTGGACCAAGAGTTGGCAAAACCTATTTGCCCATCTGGAGTATCCTGCATGATCAACAATGTTCTCTCGCGTAAAACTTCACAATTGAACTTCATTTTATGATCTACGATGCTACTCCACCTAACACGTCACTTCTTTCTGAGGTCGGGTCCACCATCACGTCGACGAATAGGTTCCATGAATGATTTTTACGTCGGCTCTGCTGGTGGCGTATTCGTCGGCTGCGACGGTTCACCCCACATGCTCGATGATGTGGTCGGCCGCTAACGTGTGTCGAGAGGTATGGTCCTCTCAGCGTCACTACTCTTATGACACAATTAATATACTGAAAACAGCGTTCCACCGCGACAGCAATGGCATATATTCTTTCAACGACCTTCGTGAGACGCTCTGACCACGATAAACTGTGCCTAGTCTGTTTACGGCTGTATTTAGCAGGCTGTAACAGGCCCCGGACGTAGTCACGATGTTGGCAGCTTGTGTATAAGCAGCTCACCAATGCCTTCGGCTTCCTAGTTGGTGCTTTATGACCTCTAGTTGTTTGGCTCTCAACTCGATTCGGTACAGCACAGCCTAGTGACGTGCACTCCGCAAGGACAGTTGGCAGTAAAAACTACACGTGCGCAGGCATCAAGCCTAGTAAATGTGGAATATTTTGGCGTATGAGCACAGTACAAAAACACGTTCATGTCCTTGCGTTGTTTTCATCAAATCTCATACGTGCTGTCCTGGTGACGCATACGCACACGCATATACACACGCACGGAAGCACGCACGTGCATACACACAAGAACACGCACACACAAACACATACGCACACACACTAACACCCTATCGTGCGAACACACACACACAAATACACACACACGCACACACAGACACACAGATATTTGTGCCAGCTCGTACCTTCTGCAGCACAACCCGTACAAGGGCAGAAGTCAAAGGTTTAGAGTGAACATATAATGCTCCACTTCAGTAAAACGCAATTCCGAAACTACAAGAACACTGTGAAAATGAGAGATTTTAAAAGTAATGTCACAATCGTTATCACATAAAGAGCACCGGTTGCGTCGCTTCCACTTAGTTCCTGAACCGTGTAAGATGAACCCTCAAATTGTCCCAGGTCTGAATCTGAACCAGAAAGACCAAACATGGACCTGCAACCATCGGGTTGGAGGTTCATGTTCAGTTCTGCAGCGGGTGGCAAATTGTTTTTCTTTCGTCCAATTATACTTTCTTTACATATACAGACCGTAATTATTATTATCCATTGAAACCCGCAATTAACGTCCTTTGTACCTTCCTTGACATTATTATGTGCTGGTTTTCATTAAAGTTCACTGGAAGACACAGGAGGTAACGAAATTGGTTTGTCGTATTGCAGCAACTTTTCTGCGCCGTGGCAGTGGTCAACTTTGCTTTTTTCCCGGGTACTTCTAATAGTATGATGTCGCCAGTTTACGGAAAGGTCTAAGACACACGATAATCATAACAAAGTATTTGAGGCTCGTTCGGGGAAGCTACAACGTCGCTTACTGTCACCGCCCCTAAGCTTTTAATTTCAATTGTGGTTAAGAAAAGCCATTCGCGCCAGGAAACTACAAATCCTACGGATATGCTGTGAAACGAGATTTTGTCTCTTCACGGCCAGCAATACATGATTCGCACTTCACGATTATGTACAGGAGAAAAGCCATTTTTTACGATGACTAAAGTCCGAGGCCTCAAGCAGACTGACCGAGTCCTCATTGACGTCTAGATAAATATAACACGACCGCACTATCTCCCGCACGCCACCTCCTTTTTCCACCAGATGCAAAGCACGTAAAAGAAAAAAAAATATGAAACTGTGGAGTTTATTGGCTTGAAAGTATAAGCCCCGCAACAGCGCAATCATTCGGTTGCATTTGAGGACTGCGTGATTTGCGGCGGAGCAGTACTCATTATTGAGTACTGAGTAAATAACGTCCATTACGGCTGAGTAAATAACGTCCATTATGGAGTGCCTGTCGTAAGTTACCGGCACCAAACGAGAAATGGCTATCGGGCATGTGCCGCCTTCGGGACTGAAGAAGCCTGAGCGATGGGAGAACCACGTCCCATTGAATAACTTCCGATGTTTAAGTATATCAGAGGTATGCTAGTGCCTCCTACAGCTGCATTTATTTACCTTGGCTCTGCACGAAACGACCTCAGTAGAGCGAGTAAAAAGACGAGTTGGTCCGGGTAGTCGTCGCCATTAAGACTAAACTTGTTGTTCTTCTGTTGCGAGTATTTGTCGCAAGAACGGTGCCTGGGTCCGCGTGGGTGAACAGTTCCGGGCCGTAGCCAGAATTTTTGGAGGAGGGTGGGAGAAGTGTGTGAACCAACTTTTAAAGAAGTTCATGCGTGTACTTCTATGAGTGCGTGAGTGCATGTACGTGCAAAGTCAAAAACTTTGGACGTGTTAACCTACCCGAGCGATGCCCATCCTGGCTATGCATTCCAATGGCCGAAGTGAGAGACTGCCCCGACACCGCATATATTTTTTTACTTTTTCCTTTAAGAAAAGCACCTCTCCGGTGCTGACATCTCTTAGTGATTCTATGTTATGTACTTAGAGCAATAACCCGAAGAGTAATACTTAATTTGGTGCCACTAAAAGATCGAACTTTCATGCTAACAAATGTATATGTATTTCTATTATATCTAGCAATTCAGCTAAAATTGTAGGCTATTTTTACGTCTAAATTCTTTATGGAGAACAACGCAGTGTCGAGGCCTGGCTTCAATTTTTATTATACCACATTTATAGATGACTGTTGAGTCACTACCGATTTCTTCATGTGTTGCATGAGTTCCGAGTACATGCTACTTGAAATGATTGCACAAGCTTGCCGGCGTTTCTGTGGTTTTGAACGCATTCGCGAATGTGTGTGAATTTATTCGGTGCACTGAACTGAGCAACAGTCCTTGATGTGTGGCTCTCTTTCGTGCTTTTTAAATTTGTCCATCTTCCACGCACTATGAATTTTACGTTTCGTACGGATACGTACAGCTGGCGCCAACAAAGAAACCTCATGTCCTCATAAACTACACAGAAAGAAAGTATCAGCATTAACTACAGGTAAGTTGTAGATCTGACAATTTTCAGAATTGGTCCGATGAGCACGTAGCTGAGCCAGACGATGGCCCATCACAGGATCCCTTCAAATGTATTCATCTCGATGAACAGCGAGTATTTTAAGGTGAAAGCATTAGATGCCTAGTCGCACGCGCCGGCGTCAGCGTCCCACTTTGGCCGCGTCAACACCACTGATCTGTATGAGAGGGAGCTGTATGGCTCATCGAGTTGGTGCGGTTGAGTCCACCGAAAGGCGCCGTTAGAGTCCCGGCACGAGACGCGAGCATGCGCAGGTGGAGTTTACGGAGAGAGAGCGTCACACAGGCTGGCGAAGGAGCTACATCGCATCTAAAATAGCATAGAGTTTCCTTAAATACACTAGAGGGAACTCTGGTGTTCCAATCGTTCAGCGATAATGGTAATGATGGGTAGTACACGAATTTGTCTAGTCTTCGTACTTGCGGTTGGCGAATCGCATTTGTAGCTTCGCTTATTGTTCCGTTTCGCCTTTGTTCCGAAGGGAAGAAACGAATATTTTTGAACTTCGTGACCTGATTTGAAATGGGAAGCCTCAAAAATTTAGATGGTGAAGTGCAACCGCAGAACATTTGCTAATTTTTGTTTCGTGAGAAAACAGCTCCAAGCCACACGAAGACACACGGAGCCTGAGAAACGAAGATTAGACAAATCCGCGTACTGCCCATCATTCCCATGCCCGCTGAAGCTCCGTGCGTTGCAACTCGCATGGACACTACCACCAGAGTTCACTTTAGATTATTTTAGGAAACTCTTTGTAGAAGAGGATGCTATTAACCTTTTAGCCCTCTTGAGTGTGTGCATTTTCTCGCCCTTCAGCCACGCAAACACCTCGAATGCAAAGTGAACGCGCAGCTCGTGACTGGTGTGACGTGAATGTCCGTAGCATAACCCAGGTTTTCACTCAAAGTCACATCGGCTAAGGTCATACAAGGTTTAAGACGCGAAGCAGCCCTTTGACTTGCCTCTGTAATGCTGTCCCTCCGTGCGAACGTGTTGCGCGCCGCAGGTATTCGCGCGGTGCCAAGTAAGTCACGCCCATTGAGGGGAGAAAAAGATAGGAGGATGCATCACGTCACGCAGCCACCCTTGCCAAGCCTGTATTTTTCAAGCCAGCATTGTCGGTCCAACACGTGACCTTTTGCGTAAAATCACGCCGGAAACAAAACCTGCCGATACTTCGGAGTACGGAGCCCAGTAGCGTTTAATCGAAACACGTTGGTTCGGCTCAAACCAGCCGGCTCACGCAGCTCTTCAAAGGACGGAACATCACTGAGAGTACTAAAACCTGCAAGACGCTTTGACGTTTTTATCACGAGTTTGGCCGACACGGTGGGCTTCACTGGTGTGACGTAATGCTCCCTCCTTCCTTCTTTCTTCCTTCATGGTCACGCTGCTGCTGCGCGTTGACATCATGCTTCCCTCGCAATGCATGCTGACGACACTCTCTCCCTCGCCTGCCGCGCGCTCGCCGCGGCGCGCACAGCTGTCGCCTCGTCCGTTCACCTGCATCACCTGCCCCGACCGCCACTTTTACACCACCGACTCATCAGTTCACGAGCAATAAACCTGACGCGTGCCTACCTACGCGTTGGAAGATGTCCGTATAGGTGTCACCTACAAGACCTATGCCAGCCATCGCTTCAAACACATCTTCCAGCGCTAGCCACCGCACCCACGTTAGCACTGTTCAACCCGTGACGTCACTCGTACGCAACGCTGCTGCTTCGCATCCCACCAGAGTTTCTTTCAGGAAGATGGTGCAAGTTTTTTTGTTTTTTTTTTCGCATTACTAGTTGAAAGGTTTCAAATGCACTGCTCGCGCGAGAAAAAGCTCCTAAAGAAGAACGTTGAAATAGGATCGTATTTAGCTTATATGGAAGGTCACGGATTGTCTTCTACTAACTGCATGAATATTTAACGTGCGCGACCTCGCATCTAGTCCCTATATGCGTCACTTATGACGTCCACTCGTACACAGATACACGCATGTTGCAGCGCCTTTACACGATTAGAGGTGAATTCGGTGCCAACTTTTTTTTTTCTAGCAGGTGGATACTACGTCTTCGCACCTCCGCAGTTAGCCACTTTTTATTACTGGATTGGAATATGTAATTTGCTACATCCGCAGTGGCTGCACCTTGCGCTCTCCTTAACTACGCCACCGTTTACTCTACGGTGCCAGATTGAGCTGGCACTGAACCACTAGCGTAATCTCTTTGTGAATTTTTCTCGTGTTTGTCGAGTGCTGGTTTTAGGGGTTATTAGTGCTAATAAAGGGCGTATTTATAAATATACCGACAAGGATCACCCACCAACCGATATAATAATCAGACCACATTTGCATATATATATATATATATATATATATATACTTTTCACCCACTATTCTTCACATTTACATTACAATTAGGTCGAATAACTTCCCCTATACCTTCCTTGGCATTATTGTCTGTTAGATCTCACTAATATTGTTTGAAAACACTGAAAAACGAGGCCATAAGTATACACCTATTTTCCTTATATATATATATATATATATATATATATATATATATATATATATATATATATATATATATATATATATATATATATATATATATATTCACTACCAGTTTACAATCTTTTCAGAACTTTTAGAAGTACTCTTCCGCTGGTTTAATGGCGCTTCGCCAACACTTCACTCCATCATTGAATTCACCCCTGGAAGCCGTCGAAGGGAACTCCTTGAGTGAGGTTGTCGCAGATGTTTTTACCATCTCTACCGTCCCATGCAGAGTTTGTTTTCAGATTCTTCTGATCATTGGGAACTAAAAGTCTGGTGGAACCTCATTCATGATGTATCGGTTGCGGGCGCAACGTTGACACACCTATTACGGCCGGCAACTCTGAGAGAATGGGCGCAGTGGGGCTTCTACTTTACCTTACTCGCCAGTACTTGTGGCATCATTTTTGCGCCATCTTTACTCTTTTGAAGATGCTCTTTCAAAACATTATGAATAAGTGTTGCAGTCATTTTGCACTCCTCTGCGATCGCATGGAGCAAAAATTTCTGGCCCGTGTCTAAAACTCGGTGCACTTTTTGCACCGACACCGACGTTGCGATTTCGACTTCACGCCCCGATTTCAACTTCACGCCCCGAGTGACAGACTTTTGACGTCCCCGAAACGTCTTGTGCGCCACGAAACATCAGTGTACTTTCGTTGCGTCGTACATATAGAATTTATAAAACATCTCGAGTTGATCTGCTCCTTTTTTACCCAGTATTTAATAAAAAAAACTTAATTGTGTTGAGCGCCTAGGTGCAAAAAATTGCTATTTCCTCCACTTGTGTGCAGTGCATACCTCTGCGCAAAGCACAACCTGCCCTCAACAAATACGTACTGGCGACCCAGGCCAGACGTTCTTCGATTCTCATATCTTCTCCGCCTGAATCACTGCTTCGCCAGGCCACGGTGCCGACAAAATTCCGCGAACTTTTTCTTAAGAAATTGATATATACTATATGTCAGCGTCACTGTGTGATTAGAAACAAGAAAAACACAGAAGAAGCAGGGACAGAAAAAAAAAACGCCTCGTACAACGGGTCATTTGCAGTATTTTGACATTCTTTCTGTCCCTTCTATTTTCTGTTCTCTTCCTTGGTAGCCTTGGTTCACGTATCTCAAATGGCTCACCAAGAGGCCCAAAACAATGCGTTATCAACCAATGTTATGATGCAGCTTTTCAGTGCTTTTGTTTAAGTCACCATAATATGCAATGACGCGAGAATGAACAAGTGTCGCTTACGCTTGATAAAATGGGCGCAAAATATCAATTTGCACATTGTGCTCGTCCGTGCATTGATTCCCAAGAGAACGCCTGTTTCTGCGGTTAACTAAGCTCTCTCCTGGCGTGTCGCGTTAGCTGCATCAGTGATTCACCTCTGGCGAAATAAGCGGCTACGAGAGTTGCGTAACCACTGGCGCCACGACATGGGCTGTAATAAAAAAGATGCAGCGTCTGAGAAGGCGCGTGATCTCTGCCAGAGAGGCTTTCATTCTTGGCTTTTATAGGAAGACCTCACTCGCCGCGCAGGAATGTAACGGCAGTTCCTGGCGCAAGGCGCGGCTGTCGCCATTACATGGCAAGGATGAGCGAACGATGTTTATTGCTCACTTTTAATGAGTGAGAGGCCGCCGCGTTTCACACATCTACAGCACTGCTGGCGTTAATACTAAACTTTTGAGTTGGGCAACGTTCCTATGAACTTCAGCGAGAGTCTTCCTTTGAAAGTTGGATTTGAATTAGATAATACGATAGTGATAGCATGCCTTTTACAAAAATAAAATTTAAGAAAGACTTATCTACTGCGATCGTGCGTGCTGAGGCGGTATCCCGACCCGACCAGACCACTTTTTTGGAAGTACCACCTTTACAATGACTTCTGGTTGGAAAGAGTCAAGTAAGTATGGCAGCTTGAATTATTGGACACGCGAAATAATACATCACACGAAGTGACACTGACGTGGACAGTAGTCCTCCACAAATAGGTACCCGAGAATTCAATTCAACAATATAAATGCTGTGGCATGATGTACCAAAGTGACGATATGGTCATGAAGCATGCCGTAGTGAAGGCACAAGAAAAATTTTTTGTATATCTGGTGTTCTTTAGCGTGCCCTATATTTACACTACATGGGCCTCAAGTACTTTGCGTCCATCAAAATTGACCTCGCTTCCTTCGGATGTCTATACAATTCATGAGATTCAAAGAAAAATATGGCTATTGTCCGGTAGTTAGATTTTATAGAAAAGATAAGACGTATAGGCGACAGAATACTCACAATGTTCATTTATTGAATGTTATACTGTTTCATTCAATCTACTTGCTGCTATTCACGACTGCTGTATAAGAGCGCTTATGAAGCTCTGGCATGAGTCTCGACCTTCTTGAAGCCTTCAAGAAGAGTGACTGCTGTATAAGAGCGTATAGAAGGCGTTTCAGAGGTCGTACGTACAGTTAAATTTTTCTCCAAAGTGCGCTATTAAACTTTTCCGACAGCGGAACTCTCTCGCCATCGAATGACAACCTTGAGGACCGTAACCGGATGCGCAGTACCATTACGTGAGCATGACGTCAGCGATACGATTATTGTTTCTTACAGACAAATCAGAGCCGTATTGTGACCAGATATGAGAGGACGTGCGCAATCACGAATGTATGCTCTAACAGCTAAGCGTAAGGCCCAACAAGCAAGTTTACAACCTTTTGAGCCTCTCGGTGCCCAACTGATTGCAACATTCAGTAACTTTGACTAGCCTCTGTGTTGAACGATTACGGCTTTATTACAACCTCGGCTATATTAGAGGATCAAGGTGTTACATATTCGATGCTCGGTCGACAGGATTACGGTAAATTACGTGTAGATATGCGCGGCCACATGGTTACAAGTGCTCCAAGGTTATATGCGCCTAACGTTCAAGTAAAAGGCGTACATCAGCGAGAATAATTTATAATTTAGTACCCACTTCGCTGTGGCAAGCTGCCGTGCCTTACACAGAATACGTAATGCCTATTCATGTACGCTTGGCGTACGTCCAACAGTACATCGCTGCCCCAGACATCAATAAATTCGCGTTGAAAAAAGCCAATTTCTTTGACTAACTTAAAGCCAGTCTATCACTTACACAAAGCTGAATGCCAGAGACAGAGAGAGAAATAAACGTTTATTTAGAAACAGTGTTCCGAACGAGGCCCGGTTTCACTCTAAGGTGGGAGGATTTCCTAGTCCAGGAACCCTCTGCCCTCGACCTGAATCTGCTCCAAATTACCTGCGCGCCATCTCCATTCTCCAACGCGATCAGCGTGCTTGACTCGCACCTCGTCGAGGTCATTGGCCTTCTACTGCCGACGCTTGCGTTTGGCTTCCCTGGCTTGCGCCTCATCAGTGTTGAAGAGACGACGTCGCCTTTCGCGAATGCCATCCACTCTGCTTACCCTCGCCACGCCTGCGACCATAGGTTAGGCCAAATCACTTCGCTGAATGTTTCGGCGGGTGAACGAGCTTCGCTTTCCGGCGTCTTCTTCATCGCAGATAAGCAAGCCGAAAGAGTGTTCACTCAATGTGCACTTGAACGTTGCGTGCGGTGGATAGGGTGGAGAGAGAAAGAGGCAACCCGCGCTAAGCTCGTGGCAGGTGAGGGAGAGAGATACGTCATCGCGCACTGCGATGGAAGGCGTGATCTACTTGGCACCGGTCCAACACGTGTGGCAAAAGGAAGGCGCTGTGACGTGTTGGCATGGAGACACGGACGGACAGCGTTACACAGCCTAGTCAAAGAGCTGCTTCGCATCTAAAAAATGAAGAAGTTCACACTGGCCGTCAGATACCCGTGTTATACAGGCAGCCTAAAACACGGTTGACGTAGCAGTGGTCCCGTGTAACCGTGACTTGCTTATGTTACACGGTACGTGAAACTTGGGTAATGGACTTAACCGCGGTTGTAGAAAGCCGAGCTTGACATCTTGCTAGGAAGCGCAGCCACTGCGTGCGGTTGGATCCATGTGTTGATATAGATCCTTACCAACTGGCCCGATACAATTGTTTATCGAGCTTGACAACCTCGCTTTGGCGGTCAACCGAGGGAATGGCGGCGTCCATGGAGGTGGCATTAGCCTCCTTAACCGTGGATGCTTCTGAGTTGTTCTACATCGGTAAACCGAGGTCGGATCTACCCAAGCTTCAATACGTTAACCATTCACATGGTTGGTCGCAAACACGGTTAGCTTGTCTGCGTAACAAGGGTATCAAGCTCCAAAAAAAAAAAAAACAGCAAAGCTAGTCGACCTTAGAGTGTTAACATAGCTTTGTTGGCTAAAGCTAGGCATTTCAATGGTGTAGATAGAGAACCTCAGCCTATTTCAGGTCATGCCATACAAGAACGCCAAAAGTAGTGCGCCAGAAATTAGCGTGCAAAGCGTGGCTGCGGTACGCCCTGTAGAAGCGGGAGCCCTTCGTCGCTCGTACTGTTCGTGTCACGTTGGGCAAAAGAGGCGCCGCGGCAGCCCGGGCTGTCTTCATCGGTGGGAATGACAGGATTGTTGGCGGCTTATGATCGCGTGAACAGATAGGGGAGTTTGAACCTTCAATGTGCGTGGCTAGAAGAGGAGAGTTTTTTTGCAGGTGGAGTACGCTTTACGTCGGGCTTGAAGATCTTCTTTCTTAATAAGAGAAATATGTGAAAACATATTCCGCCCCACCGCGGTGGTCTAGCAGCTATAAGGTACTCGGCTGCTGACCCGCAGGTCACGGGTTCGTATCCCATCTGCAGCGGCTGCATTTCCGATGGAGGCGGTAATGTTGTGGGCCCGTGTGCTCAGATTTGGGTGCACGTTAAAGAACCCCAACTGGTCGAAATTTCCGGATCCCTCAACTACGGCGTCTCTCACAATCTTATGGTGGTTCTGGTACGTTAAACCCCACGTATCAATCAAATGAAAACATATTCCGCGAAAAAAAGCTTGAATCTAGTGTTCTTAATCTTGATTGATATGTGGGGTATAACGTCCCAAAACCACTATATGATTATAAGAGAAGCCGTTGTGGAGGGCTCCGAAAATTTTGACCACCTGGTGTTCTTTAACGTGCACCCAAATCTGAGCACAATGTGTTCTTATTCTTACAGTTAAGTCGTCGACCCTAATGTAGAATATCCGTGTTGTTTGCGTGACCAATCCTCGTTATTGATTCTCAGTTTTGCCTCCATTGAGCTCAGTCTGCCTCCCTTCTTATTGGAAATTTAGGTCTTTTGTGCAGTTTCGAAAAAATGCTCGATTTTTCGGTTACGCAAATATGATGATTTTTCACTCACGACCAAAAACGCTGACGCCGGAATTTCTGCGAAACCAGCTCTTTAACGCTACCGCGTTAAAAAAAGAGCGGGAGCTCAACGAGCACAGAAGCCCCCTGACGTCAGCAAATGAGGCGTACCCAAAAACTACCGCGAGCGTAATTCCCCGGCACTGAAGCGAAGGATGCGCAACCTTGGAGACTTCGGGTGCCATGAGCGCGCATCACGCGTTAAGGGCCATTTAAATTATTATGTTTTTTTCGTTGTCGCACGCCGCAGCATGGTCATCAGACGAGACCCGTTTGGCGGGGGGGTGTCGCTGTGACGTTAAGACGTCTGTATGCGCGCTCATGCGTGCGTGAAACAACAGTTGCTCGGTGAGGTACATAATGTGTTACTTGGACAGCCACATGAAAAGACCTGACGGCATCAACCAAGTCTGTTTGATACTGCGGTTGTTACTTACTTATTCACTTGAGGTGAAAATGCTGTGGGCCCATTTGCTGAGATTTGGGTGTACGTTAAAAAACCCTATGGTTCATGGTCGTATTTTCCGGAGCCTTCTACTACGGCATCTTTCACAATCATATGGTGATTTTCGGGCGTTAAACCGCACATACGAATCAATCAACTGCTGAACACGTGGGGCACACCTAATATAGCGGCTCCCGTTTTGATTACTTATCTTCTGCACCGTGTGTTTCTTGCGAAGTACCCAGTTTGCACAGTGTGTATGCCACTTGATAGATACATTGCGATGGGAGAATTACGTACATGCACGCGAACTTGCTGGTTTCCTTTTCATTTTAAGGGCAATTTCTTGCAGTGCGAAGCAATGAATTCATCACTTTTGAACGCCCATCAAGGCCGTAGTGTAATTCTGCGTTCCGCATTTTAACTCACAGTCAAATAATGCTTAAGGTGCTTCATTTTATCCATTCCCGAGTGGTGCAGAACTGGTCGTTGAAAGAAAAAAAAACATAGGTTGTTAACGGCAAGGGGGCGTAAACTATCATTCGTAGCTGGAATTTCCTCTCCAGTGACAATGTGCCTGGTTGTGACATCAGGAAACTTGAACCTGGTTTACAAACCTTGTTTTTAGAGCTCCCAAGTTTGCCGTGTGCAAAGAGCATCTCAAGAAATCTACATCTGGTTGTCGCTGCTCTAAGACCGTGCAAGCAATAGACGGAACCAGATTACACAGATGACGCTTCTTAAGTTAGGCGCATCTTCTCCTACAAAAATTATTGTTTGCAGTGAAACAACGAATATTGACACCCATGCAGTGTTATTGCTGGGTGTCAATATCATTTTTATCTCTGGATGTGCATGATTCCCTTATCGACAGGCCTTGGAAACAAGTTAAATACCAGTGTTTACAATATTTCACACTCCAAGCAACTCGAAGATGAAAAAAAAACTATGGTTATCTATCTCGAAGACAAAGGACATACTTCAGCCCAAACAGTTGTCGCTGATTGTTATATTCGGACAAAAATCTGAGGACCCTGAAGCTTCGCCTTTAGGAGTTGAATGCGATAGCCATATCCTGTTCATATTGCGTACTTCAAACATTTAGTTCAAGTTCATCAACATTTTTCGAACTTGCTATGCACCCACTACGAGGCCTTAAGGGAAGCGCAGTGGCATGTGTTCCTTTCGTAGTGTGTGACCAGCTTTAAACCACAAAGCTATTGTGATAATCACATGTTCTGACGCCCTCTCACAATGAGTGCTTGTACCACGCATTATTACTGCAGTATTTCATGTTGCAATGTGTGTCTCGCCGCGGTTGTCTCGTGTCTAAAGTACTCGGCTGCTGATCCAAAGGTCGTGGGATCGATTGCTGCGGCAGATCCTACATTTTCGATGGAGGCGAAACTACTGTAGGCCAGTGTGCTCAGATTTGGGCGCACTTTAAAGAAGCCCAGGTGGTCGATATTCCCGGAGCCCTCCACTATGGCGTCTCTCATAATCATGTAATGGTTTTGGGACGTTAAATCCCACATATCAATCATGTTGCGATGTGAAGCATTTTTACAGGACGTGTGTGTTCGTAAAGCATGAAACCTGTTTTCATTGCATTTCGATGCAGAGGAAGTTCTTTCCACTATATTTAAAGATATCTGGCAGCTTCACTTGAAAAATTAGGAGAAGAATCAAATGTGGCAGTAATTTTATCGCTTGGCAGCATTAAATTTGGTTATAGCCACAGGGACGTTTGTTGTGTGGTATTTGACTACATAAGTGAAACAAAACGATTGCCATGTTAAACTGGTAATGTAAGATATATATATAGGAAAGAAGTGTATACCTAAGGGCTCGTTTTTTCGTGTTTTGACACAATATTAATGAGATCTAACAGACACTAATGCCAAGGAATGTACAGGGGAAGTTATTAGAACCAACGGAATGTAAATAAAAAGAAAGGAAAGTGGGTGCAAAAATAACCAGCCGTGAGCAGGCTGGTTATTTTTTATAGATAGATAGATAGATAGACAGATAGATAGATAGATAGATAGATAGATAGATAGATAGATAGATAGATAGATAGATAGATAGATAGATAGATAGATAGATAGATAGATAGATAGATAGATAGATAGATAGATAGATAGATAGATAGATAGATAGATAGATAGATAGATAGATAGATAGATAGATAGATAGATAGATAGATAGATGCTGAAAGTACTTGCATAAGGCAGAAAAATGCTTCGCGTTTAAAATATTAAAAGGAACAAAAAATAAAGCATTGCTTAATCAGTCACTTGACCTGACGTTTTCGCCAAAGAAACTTCGGAATTTACAAAGTGTCCTTCAAACTTTTGTCTCTCGAGTGGGAGTGAATTAAGCTAGGCGTATGGGGATAAATTTAATTACGAATACTGAACGCAAGGAGCTGAACACATGAAGAACGAGTGCTTGTTCATTCATTGGTGGGGCTATGTGGGCCAGAAACACAATGATATTGCGAGGCATGCGGTACTGGAGATTGTGGAATAATAATTTAGATTGATGTCCACGTGAATATCAGTGTACGCCTGTTTTTATATTTCGCATCCATATAAAAGCGGCCTTCGTGGCCGTTCACGAGCTTCTAACTGCGTGATGTCTAACATGCTAAGCTATAACGGGCCTAATGTGGCTTGTGAGTGTAAGCATGACAGATGCAGTCATTTTTTTCAAATGATGCCCACGCCCCTTCGTACTTTAGTTTCGGCAAGTTTTGTCTATTTTATTTTTCCCAGAAAGTCGCCTAGGAGGTGTGTGTGCGTTTGCTCACAACAGTGCAAGTGTCGCGTACATTTGCATTAACCCAGCTGCGCATTAGCAGCGACTGCTGGGCTGTCACGATGGCTGTCGCAGGGCGTGGGTGAGCGGCAGACTCTTGAGTAAGAAGAATGAGTATTTCGTCTGTTGGACTGTCTAGACGCTTGCACCTGCAACTAAAATACCGCTGAAGAACTTTTCGTTCACACGTTAGCTTTACCGAATGAGAAAACGGACTTGCATGGTGGTAGTGGAGCATGTAGGTATACAACTTTCATCTTGCCTTCTTGAAGGTTCTCTCCGACATTCGCATACACTGCGGAGCATACCTCGCCCTCGCGTCTGCAGAAAGCGCGTTGGTCGCGAATTGCGTGCAGTAGACACGGGACTGATTATTCCTGCGCAAGCCTTGAATGTCTCATCGAGCGTGGGAAGTGACGTCGGCAAAGTCAAAACCAGCGATGCAAAAACTCATCACGCTACGACAACCGTATGCATTGTCTTGACGTCCATGTTCCCTGACATGATGCTAAGCCACATCATGAACTCATCTCATTGCATCGGTGCTCCGTCATAGCTGTGCTCATCACGGAGACCATCCCAAACCAGGTGAGCTGCACAAAGCTCTAGAAAGGGGGTCCGTACAACAACTTCGAGCAACAGGATGAAGATAGCCTTCATCTTCAAGACTTCTTAGTCGCTTGTATAGGACACTCCGTGAGTTTTCTTTTGTTTCTCTGAGCCATAACTAACTGTCACGTCAGCAAATTTTTCGCTTCGGGCGTTCGTTAAAGCTGGCCTCCGTTCCCAACTTGTCACTTTTTTCTATATCCCGTCTTATCGCTGTTTTGGGGAAGTTCAGTATGTACCAACAAGGCCACATGAACACTCTGTAACCGACCACCATCTCACGTCATCCCGACGTTATCGGAAGTTTCACGGATGACCTGTTTATTTGTAAGACAAAGATACAAAAAGGTAGCACCTCAGCGGCTATTGCGTCGAGGGGGCCGGTTTTGTCCGTGTAGCGTGCAAGCCGAACATTAATGCAGATACCACTGTTCTAGTCAGAAAAAAAAAACTTGCTCATCCGCCCAGAAACAGGCATGACTGCGCTTCTGAGGGTACTCGCAGCTATCGAGAAGCCTGGTATACACAACGAGGCATTATCTGGTTAGGCAAGGTGAGCTGCTGCTCGCTCCCGAGGTAATGAAAATTGTCATTCACGCTAACATAACAGTTTCTTCCTCCGATCATTCTCACGCAAAGCTCTGGCTGCGCCTTGCTCACTCAACGAGAAGATCTCTCTCCAATGCTTCCAGAGTCAACTCTAACCAGCCATTATCTTTACATCTCCGAGGTCCTATGGTAAGTGCTCATAGACTAGATACTTCTTAACAGTGTACAAACCTTGGCCATGCTAAACGACTTCGCGTTTTATAAAACTTGTTGGCTAGCATGGTCTTGTTTTTGCGCTTGCATGGAAGAAAACTTTGGCTTCGTTAGCTTTTCACTCAGGCCACTTGAAATTACAGTCACCTGCAGCGAACATGAGTCAGATTTTCAAAGGAGTATTTGCATGTCCTTGTTTTTTTATCTTTTTGTTGCGGTTATTTGTGAGTTTCATGGTCAAAAGCACATTTCAAGCACTCGTTCTTATGCACCAGGTTCATTCTGGCTTAACCACGTGCTTTCATGTCGCCTGTGCGTTGTGTGAGACTGGTCTGCGAGCATTAGCGCTAACATATCTATTCAAGACTATAGGTTGGAATAAGACCTCGCCAGCCGAATACAATAATAATTTTTGTTGTTTTACGCCCAAAAACAACCATATGATTACGAGGGGCGCGGTATAGTGGAAGGCACATTACAGCACCGGGCGTTTTTTTTTTTTTTCTGGCTCAGGCCTGTTCCCAGCCCAAAAACGCCATGCTCCGGCCCACCCAAGCCCGACCCGGTGTTCTTAAATATGGCCCGCACCCGAGTGGTTCAATAGAAGCCCAGCCCGGCCCGGTCCAGCCTGTTTCTGCTAGTTATGATTTGAATATAAACGAGGCATTGTCCGATCTTGTATACCTGCCGCAGACGAGATATTTTATAGTGTGTTTTGAGAAGTTCTTGCAGTGTAATGACTTCGCTAGTGCTGTGTATCCTTTTGTTTATTTACGCGTGTGACACTTTTGCGTAATAATTGCACGGGAATTGAAAATGTATAGGTTGTCAAAGATTGCTGTCTCAGATACTCAATGCTAACCACGCAGGCCTATTTTTCGCATGCATTTCAACGAGCGGCCCAAATGAAGTGGAAAGAACGGCAGACAATTATAGTTTGCGTGTCTATAAATTGCACATGAGCTGCGGCTGTAGAGTAGATTGCGCAAGTAGCTTGCAAAGCTGGCTTATTGCACAATGCAATGGAAAACAAACGTGCTCTCGTGGCTTCGGGAAAGAAGACACCAGGCTGCGCAGCGTTATATAAATTAAACCTATCGGGTCGACTTCTCGGCAGGCAACTTTCCCCAACGTGCACTAAATTTTCACGCTCACAGAAAAAGGTTATTTGACCCACCTTTCTTCCCCGAGTCGCCGCCACGACGGTGCCAATCAATTTCTCAAAGTGAGCCGCAGCCGCTGCGAGTGAGCCACCATTCTCTCTGTTCACTGGAAATGCCCATCTCGTCGTCTTCGAGTGACAGCCTTCGATCTGTGAAAATGTTTTGTTTTAAAGCAAGAATGGACTAAGGGCTTCCGAAACAACTCTGTATGAGCACCGAAATTAATCAACCGGTGGCACTCTTGACGCTTCCCGTCGAACGGGTTACGGATGTCCGGATGGCAAACAATCTCCCGTAACAAGGTATTGAAGTCTGGTCGCTCCTGGCTTGCGGTTGTGTTTGCAGGCTGCGCAGATCGCGGTAACGACTATGGAGGAGAATGAAATGTATTCCAGAAAAGAAAAAATAAAGTGGTGACTATGGCGGGGAAGAAAGGATGGAAGGTAAAGAAGCCAACTCTCAGCAGGGCTAGCGCCCATGTGGAAGGGTATTTCACGTAGACCAGGCATACTCTATTGTTTCAATTGGCTTCATTTCATAGCGAGCCAACTTTTCAGTCGACAAAATAGGTTGAATAACAAGTTCAAACAAAGCCATAACACGTACACACGCCATTATCTCGATATGTATGATATCCGGGTCTAATACGGGCCTCACTCAGGCCCGACCCGAGCCCGAAGCTCATGGCTTCATGTAGTGCTCTAGAAGAGGACTCCGGAAATTCCAAACCCCTTGTTATTCCGTGACGTGCATGCATGTAAATCTAACCACATGGGCCTCTAGCACTCCATCAAAATGCGGCAGGGATTCGATGCCGCGACCTGCAGGTCAACAGAACACCACCATAACCACCATAACCACGGCGGCGATTTTCGATGAAGCTCACGTCTGCTGCCTAAACCAGTTATTCAAGTCAACGAAACACCTTCCCTGCAGCGGAACAAGCAGAACAACTGAACAATAGCTGCCAGCCGCTGTGAAGCGCCGCTAGTCAAGGCTGAATAGGTTATGTTTTTTTTTTCAGGAGGGCGATCTTTCTTTTTCTTTCTAAGAGTGCCCACCGACAGAGAGAACTTTATTTAGAACAAATTGTGGTCGTCTACAGATAACTGAAATCGAATGATGTCGCTCTGCTAAGATCGGGGGCAACAGCCCGATTCTCGGTCGCGTCGGCCACATTTCGATGTAGCTGAAATGCCCCAGCACCAGTCTACTTCACAGTACGCCCGTGAAGCGTACTTATATGTGGAAGAAACAGATATTTGGCCACTTGGACTTGTTTTCAATAAGTACAAATGATGAGGATGCAGCAAGTACCGCAGCGAGTGCCATAGATAACAAAGAAAAACTTGCGTATTGTTGACGTGTGTGTCTAAGGAAGCTACCTGCGAGGCGTCAATGCAGTTTTTATCCGAATATTGTCTACAGTGTTGCTGGATGTTTGAGTACTCCCAGCCCTGCTGTTACAACACATACGCAACGAGTGACGGTTTTAGTTTCGACACTTGTGGATATCGTCCTTCCACCCACAGCCGTACCTTATGGGCTCACTCTAAATACGAGCGGCTCACAACATCCGGTGTCTGTTCTGACGACCACCTCGCGACCGCCTTGTGTGCCCCACCTAGCGACGACCCATACTGTAACAGTGCACGCGACAGGCGGTTCTTACAGCACCATTTTCTCGTCGACAAACGTTAGCTTTCTGTCGCAAGGATGTTTGCTGAGTGTACAAGAAGCGGCCTACTGTCATCCGTCGGGGCTCTGAGCTGAGCTCGTTCCAAGGTCGAACTGCCCGTCCAAGCCTGGTACGCGAACGGCTCTTGGCTCGTGTGATCTTGTGTCTTCTCGAAGTGTGCTCGCCGAACAGCAAAAGGACGCCCTTCGGTCACAAGTTTTTCAAAATTATCTTTTGAACCGATGCAATTTTCGTACTTTGCGGCATTCGTAATTAGGTGTTGCTCAAAACAATTTACGCCAGCGTTCAGAAACAACGTCACTTGTTCTCTCTCTCTCTCTGAGTACATGTTTGTTTGAAGATCCATTCTCCTTTGTTCTTTTTCTTTGTTCTATGGTGATCGTGAGAAAATTCGGTGCTCAATGTGTGCACGTCGACAGGATTCAGTACGTTAAGAGCAATGTGTCAGAAACACATGCATGTTCACGGCAACATAACATACCTTGTCGTTTCGTAACGACATCAACTGAGTTCCAAGACGTTGGATAAAAAATTTAGCAGGGACCCTGTGTTTCACAAAGTTCTGTAAGGGAAACTACACCAACGCAATCGAACAGCGGCTGCTCGTTAAAGTGTTCAAGTTTCTCGTTTCGATTTTCAGCATGAATGCAGTGAGTAGCACCCGAAGAGTTTCTGGAAACAGCTTGCCCCTCCCCCACTCTCTTTTTATTTGAAAGCTGTGGAAATGCGAATTGTAATTAACTTACGGCATGTGGCAGCACACACCACGTTAGACAAAAAAAAAAACGCTTACAAAAGGGGACGACGAAAGCGTGGCGCTCGTGTCTGCATGCGCTTGTGTCGTTGCTCGGTGAACGTGTTAGTTGTGTAAACTGGTACGCGCTCCTATATGCCGTAATAACGTACCAACCAGCCCGCAGTTCGTTTTAAGCATGAAATTAACTTTATGTATATAAAATCTCCCGGCATGTCATATGCATTCAACTAAGACGACTGGAAGGTGAAATCCATCTTTAATATCCCAGCTGAAATGTACTAATCCCTCCGTTACCGAGAGCTTTCTGCTTCTAGCGTGCTTTCGAACTGCCTCTAGAATTGGAGGTCTGCAATTTCTGTGCCCCAAACGTGCATTCGTTATTTAGGCCACCTATGACAGTCGAATTTTATGAGGTCTCTTTACATGCCTCTACAAACATGCCAAGGGATCGCCGACTTCGATGTCAGCACGGGTGATGCAACAAAAAAATCTTCATGGACTGACGTAAAAAAGAGACGCCATCATACGATTTTGTTTAACATCTATCATGTTGACACAGATGCTCACGGTCACTTTTTTTATAAGGAATCCTAGGCTTCGACCTAGAAAATAAGAATTAAGAAAAGAGACATTGTCTATACCGACAGGAAGCAAGGACTGGAAGGAGTATGTACGCTTAAGGAAACCCAATATCTTTGATGCATGAGAAACGTAGAACTCATAGATTTGTTTTGTAGTGCCTACTCCCGGTAAATGTATTAGGTACAGATCGTAATGTTCTACACATCATCGGTTTAATAGCAATGATAAGTGGTGCATGCCGAGCTCGCTCTGTGTAATCTCATTGTCTCCGAAAAACAAGGTGAACTGCTCACCATAAACTGTGACAGTCGGGATAAACATTTCCCCACGCTACCCTATTGCAGCGACCTAAAGGCACGAAGGATGTGAATAACAAATACCCCGAGGGTATGGACAGGCGAAGGTTGCAAAGAGAAGACAAAAGTGATAATCAAGGTAGCCCGTTGCTGTCTAGCAAATATGATGTTGAAATGAATGAGAAACCCAAGAGAGAAACGAGCGTGATTTGTGCACTCATTCGAGGAGCACCACGCATAAAAAGCCTCTCAAGTAAGCAATCGACCTTATATGTATATAGCGTAAGTGCATCATGGTCAAACACAATGATGACCATAAACCAGCAGGAGACGAATGGATCATTCTAGGATGAAAACATAGAGGAATCGATATAGACCACTGATATCAACGGCCCTTCTATATACCCTTCGCTTCAAATCACTACATTAGATGAGTCGAGATTTTTCATACATGGGGGTTTAGCGTCCCAAGACCACCGTATGATTATGAAAAATGTCGTTGTGGAGGGCTTCGAAAATTTCGACCACCTGAGGTTGTTTAACGTGCACCCAAATCTGAGCACACGGGTAAAGTATTTTCACCTCCATCAAAATACAGCCACCGCAGGAGGGATTCAATACCGCGACATGCGGGGCAGCAGCCGAGTACCTTAGCCACTATAGACCACTGCGGCGGGGATCAGTCGAGAGTTCAATAGCCCCTAAATTGTTGAGTCTATCGGAATTTTAAACTTATTGGCTGCCCGCTGTTATGCCACTTGCACAGTCAAAATCGCACAAAATGAAGTGCGGTCATCAGGCATAACAGTCTTGCGAGACATAGCAGAACGGGCGTGCGACCGTGTTACAAATCAGTATGGAAGACAAGTGACAGCTGCAATCACCTGTATATGAACCAATTGGTAGCTCATTTCCTCATGCCCTCACCTGAGTAGGCTGTTGACGTCACAAATTGTGCCATAAAAACGGGGAACGTCTAGAGGGAATAACGAGTTCCTTCTTAGTGTCTACTGAGTGCGCTGAAGAGGTTTTTTTAGTAGTTACGTTGCAGCGTTAAGAGCGCAGAAGCACATCAATATGCGCTACTGGCGGACGTGAATCCGCGAACAAGCGCGTGGTGTCGGCGTCTGTAACAGTTGCGCGAATACCCGTGGGAAGGGTGACCATTGTGCTCTCCTTCCGTGGGCTTCGTGCGCAAGTCCTCTGTTTTTTTTTTTCGCAGCCCGATTCCGATGAAACATGCCGCAGTTTTCTCCAGCAACTTTATTCCCTCGTTTCTCTTCTCGCCATTGTCTTCGCCTGGAAGAGAGGTGGTGAACCACGCGCCAAGAGCGTCTTCTGTAATGGCGGCTGCTTTTTGGGTTCTTGAGATTTTCTTCAAGAAGCTGCTGATGTAACACGACTTCTTTTGTCGACATTATTGCGCTGACGCTCGTACGAAAAAAGGAGGAGCGAAAAAAGAAGAAAAGGGGCTACGGCTGACACGCTGTTTTTTCGAGACCGCATGTATTTCGCAACCGCGCCGAGGCTATTTAACGCGTCGTTCATTTTAATAAATAGCGTGTTCACACCGTTCACCATCATTATGCGTCGCAGGGCGTCAACGGTGGGAACGGTTGTTTCACATTGCGGGCTTCGCGACCATGTTGAGATATTGACTACCCTATGGAAGGGCTTCGGTGAGGCCATATCTAACTGTAGCCTCGTAATTTAGTACAGTTAACAAGCTAGCGAGCCGCGCTAAATAGGCGCGAAAACCACTACGCGTGAGCGTTTGACGCCTCATTCACGTCGCCATACACAAAATTGCGAAAAACATGCCCAATAGTGCAAGGTGGCTGGCACCCACGTCTCTTAACTTTAAGTTGCCTGTATATTTTATGAAATTAACAGCAACAAAACAAGAAACTTGCTTTTACAATTATTAGCTTACTACTGAGGCATGATTGAATAAAGACAACAAAGTTAGGCAGGGAGGCTAACTAGCCACATTCCCAGTCACCTTACGCTGCAATAATAGGCGAGAGCAGTAGAAAGATTACGGAGAGGAGAAGAAAAACTAGAGAAAGAAAGCATGTTAAAAAAGCAAGCTAGAAGACTGATCTGCAAATAACCGTATTTTAGACAAAACCAGGCACTCACAGAATTTCAGCGCACATGCTGTGAGTAATTTCCAAAGTTTAACGGCAGGTTTCACCAAACACTCGCATCAAAGTCCTCGAGATTTTCAAGATATTTCCTTTGATGTTAAGCGCTGAGTTTTCCTATTCAGTGTAGACTTATTTTAGGTGACTTATTTTAGGTGACTTATTTTAGGTGAACAATTTTTAGGTGACTCCAAAGCATGCAGATTAAGCAGGCCAGCCTCGCCAACACTCTGTCACGTCGGCATTTGGCGTTACTCCTGCATCGTGCCTTCCTTTATACTATGTGACGATTTCCTCGCTGCTCGTTTGATGCCGGACCTTGCAGTCAGAGAGGAAGCCTGGTGCCTCGCTAGGTAGCACGTTGTTGGTCTCACTTACCTTACAATGTCATCATCTTTTTTTTTTTTCCTTTTGCATCTCCCAGTCTATTTTCGGCTGGCGTAGCGGCTACACTGCACAACACAGCACCCGCTTGCAAGACTGGACTGCATCAATTGTGCTAACTGTACAATGGGTGGCATGGCGGCTACACCGCGAACACCAACTGCATGACAAAAACAGAGCTGAATGAAATGACAAACGGCAGCGTGCTTAGCACACAGTCTTGGTATGTTCGTGAAATGTGTATACATACTGGCATACTTTCCCTGATCTACGTTTTCGCGTAGCAACGAAGCGCATGCTGAGTGCACAGAGCCCCTTTAAATAATACCAAATCCTCCCCACCCTGCTTTTTTATTCACTTATTGAGACTAAATCCTGTCTCATGTGACCACGACCCCGAACGAAAAAGCCGGTGTAGGCGGCGTGAACGGGGACACCGTCAACTTTCGCCAATGCTGACAAGTTTCGTAATGGCGGCAGTTCAGGCCAATCGGAGAAGCCGCAGCAGTTCTGCAAGATGAACGAGAGTAGGCCAACGGCGGAAGTTTCTTAAAGGACAGAATAGCACTCTGAAATGAAGCCATTCTAGAAATACCAGAAGCACATATTATTTATTGACTGCACGACCTGCACATGCACGTCCTTTTTGCGGCGCTTGTAAGTGGCGTTCTTCTCAAGTGAGACTGGAGGCACGTGAGCTTTTGAGGCATTTTCTTGGGTGTTTTTGCGGCGTTCAGTTGACATAAAGTACACGGTAACATAGATGTGTCTCAGCTGCATTATCATGCAAGGCACAGCCATGGTTTAGTACAATCAGCACTAAGGCGCAGAGAGAGCGACTAATTAAGACAACTTAGTATAACTTCTGCATTCATTTCGAAACAAAATCAATTGGAAGTAACACTTCGTTGCAATAATTGGGTGTAGTGCCGCGTACAAAATTGTAACAAGTAGTTAGTTGACAGGAAAGAGGCACTTTTCCTGTCAACAACTACTTGTTACAATCTTGTACGCGGCACTACACCCAATTATTGCAATGATGTACCTACTAGCCTGCATATACACCCTTGTTCAGTAACACTTCTTCATCGTTTGTCGATATCTTTCTGCCCTTTGTGCAAGTGTGCGCTATAATACATCACGAATTCACTTTTCAGTCATTATAGGCAAATGTAAAAAGCAAGACTGAGTTTTGAGAGGACCGAATGACTGGGTATTGCTTAGAATATTAAACTGCATTGTAAACTTCTCTGTGAGCATTGTGTCAGGCCGTCAGATGTGAGTGTCATCTAAGCATCTCCGTGATAAAAACCCATGATGAGGAGGAGGGATGACAACTTTATTTCCAAAACATTTCAGGGCTTTTTCTATTGCTCCTTGTATGCCGTAATCTCTTTAGTCCACGCAATGAACACTGGAGTATTGCACCGTGTCTCCCATACATGTCATATTCACGCTATCAACGGCACTACAGGCACCAGTAACAAAATTGTCAGGGCATTTGTTTTGAAAGTGGATGTTATGAGTGTCCAGCCGCACGCGTGTTAGTCGCTGATGGCACGTTCAGGATGAAGTGTTTGTTACGAAACATCTGATCATAAGGGCGGCCTGCGGGTGCAGTAGTCGATAACTTCGCCCTCGCTCTGCCAAGGGCCTCCGGGAATGCTGAATTTTTAGTGACCGCTACAAACAGGCATTGCGCCCGGGTCGGTATCTCGGATCAGGGTGAATTTTACAGCGAGGCTGCACATGTCTAGGGGAAGCCACTGAAATTGGGCGAAATTTGCCACTTACACCTAAAAATGTAGAAAGGATGACATGGGCACAAGCATGACTTAAGATCGGCTACAAAATTTTGAACGCATGTAGAAAGCGAGAAAAGGCATCGCATGTCGTGGAAAAACGATGCAAGGCACTGAAATGGAAAGCAGCTTAAACTGAAAAACACCATACTCCACTTCCGATAGGAACTCCCCGGGCATATATCTGATTTATCTGCGAGGTGTGGAATCAGCCCTGGCTGGAAGTTCTGTCAACGCTGTGTGGCACGCTAAACAACTTCGCTGGTGATCCACCAACACAGAGTGGGAAGAGAACCGAATATTTTAGATGATTTAGCTTCGGGAAAATCTACCATCGTGGTCTAGCGGTCACGATTCTCGACTGCTGACTCGAAGTCGCAGGTTCGAATCTCTGTGGGGGTGGCCACATTTTCAGTGGAGGCCACAACCTTGCAGTAACATGTACCCAAATTTAGGTACACGTTCAAGAATCACAGGTAGTCGAAGTTTCTGGAGCTCTCAACTACGCCGTTTCTGATAATCATCATGGGGTTTGGGCACGTTTTCAATTAGTTTCAGGTAAATGTTCGTATACTTTCTTTCAGGCTTGTGACCAAAAAGGTGGTTATCAGTTTTTCCTTTGTTATTGCTTCTGCCACTAGTACTCTCGAAGCCAGATAATGATTCCGGAACCCCATATCGCGATATTTTCAATTGTGCAGTCGAACTAAGTGAAGCACTCGTGAGCACGCGACTCGCTATTATCGTGACTATCGTGGACCCATAGCATGTTTGCATACTCATAATTCGCTGCCACGAGCACCGGCAACAGAAACATCGCGTGACCGGAGAGGAAGCGCTGCGCAACTGTCTGAGATATTCTTTTATAAATCTTTTATGCTGACGACGTATATTCCATAAGAGATTTGTTGCGGCACGTTTGACCTTGTATCGGCTACGCCACCGTACTCGCGTTGTACCGCCATCGTTATCTTTCGAAGATACATTCACGAGCAAACAGTCTACGCGGCAGACGTTTATTGCGTTTATTGAGTTATGGCGAAGTTATCACCAGCGGCCGCACCCGGGGACTTTGATTTTGATAAGGCGAAATCGTGAGCCAACAAGTACGGTGTGCCACGAGACACCTGATGCACGTATATGCGGAAGAGTGACGTCAATGGCCTCTGGCATGTAGCGCGACATTTCTAGATATGTAAGGGTGACAACCTATGACTCGTTGTTACGCGTCAATTTATGGCCCGACTGGAGAGGATCCCGAAGAACCCCCGCGCGCCTCTTCAGTCTGGCCATGATCGTTTGTACTGGATGCGTCAGTCAAGGTGCTCCCTGCCCGAGAAGCGCTTGCTTGGCGGGTGCGCTGTTTGTTCGGGAATATTTATTAGGCGTAAACGCTCATTCACCTTCCGGTCTTTATAAACAATAAAGGGACATGATCATCTTTACGTTAACAAGCTTGCTGTACAAGCACACAAATCTCTGAGCAATGTAACGCATCGCTCGTAAGGTTTTTTTTTCCTTCTTATAACGTACCCTTTCTCGAAAAGTATACCAATACTTCATATTTCACGTCCTGGTTGGCATGCTGAGGAATCAGAAAATTGCCCCTCCAACTGTCCACCGCAATTTAAGAATCAAAGTGCAAGGCAAATGGTAGCAGGGCATATTTCCCGAGGCAGCACGCGGCTCATTCAGGTTTCTTGACCGAGAGCTAGGTTTTGCTTGCTGCTGAATATACGAGACCATCGGATTGCAGAGATTCGGCATTGCTGCAGGTATTGGTTCAAGCAAGCGCGCTGAGATGTCGACGCATTTCGTATTCACTGCCGCGACGAGAGGCCGACGTGTCACCCCAGAAAACACATATGCTGCTCGACGCCGTCAGCACTCCCGGTGCGAACGTGCAGTTGACTTAGTCGCAGGTGGTGCCTCTGACTGTGGTGACAAAAATGATTCGTCTTAAGCCGTTGTTTGTTTCCGCTAACGCGCTCCATCCCTCTTCGTTGAAGGTCTTGCCCGAGAGCAAACCTTGTCTGAGCTCGGCGGTCAAATGCATGGACGAAGGCCCTATCTGGGTTTGCACCGGCAGTAACACAGCTACTCCTCTAAAAAAAAACGCCAGGCCAGTGTAGTCACAGCAAAAGCTCGAAGAGCGGTTTTTCAGAGCCTTTTCAAAACACTCATAGGGTAACTACAGCAAGCACACTTGCTTGATACCCACTAGGGCATTAATAATAAAATTTTGGGTAGTAGGCCGGCATTCGCTAGGATATTTTTCTTCATTCTTCTTAGAAGCGCGGCATCCGCAAAACTTGCAAGGAATTTTGTGCCAATCGTTTATGCAGTGGCTGACGACGATGAGGAATTATGGCTGAAGTGGGTATGCACCGCAGTTAATATAGAAGAACAAGAACAAGCTTTTGTATTCAGATGGAGCATATAAAACGACCCAGTAGTTATGCTATTCGCATTTTGCGATGACTGGTACTTCTTCCGCTGTTTTAAAACACTTTATAAATCGTATGGACGTGATTCCTTTGCCGGCGTGAAGCCTGCCTAAGGCAAGTTTGCCAATAAGTCACAAGCACGGCGTAGCTCAGTGGTATAATACTGGGCTGGCACCCAGCAGACCCGGGTTTCAAGCCCCACCGTGTCTTTAATGCTATGTTTATTTTTTTTCTAATTTCGCATGATGTAGTTACGGACACCAGTGGTGGTGGCGGCGAACAACTGCGCGTTAGTCGAGTTGAGATCTCACCAGCTATTTCTGTAAAATGACTCGATCTCGGGTAATTCGGAATACATGTAAGATTGAGTTGGTCTAGCGAGAAAACAGGTTGATTGGGTATGATGCGAACAATGACCCTCAAAATGAATATAGGCGATTTTATCGAAGACACTTGGGTGCCGCCACCTAAGCTGTTAAACGAGCGTTTCTTTTTTTTTGCATTTTTTCATGTCGCGGCATGAATTATTCCGGTCTTGAAATGTCGAATACATCAACCAGCTGCTTTAATCTGTGTATGTCTACCGTAGCATCGCTCATTTAGTGTTTAATGAGACAAAATGACAATATCAAGGGACCTATACCGAAGAACATTGCTATTATAGCATGTTCACGAGGGCATGCGCTAATACAACAAACCCTACCACACCGCACTGTTCAATATGAACGTCATGGTTTCCTGTCACTGAGAGGGATAAAGCTGGGCCTGGCGTTTGCGGCCGCGATGTGACGCAGACCTGAAAGCTTACAGAGCCCAAGATCGGAAGTAAAAACTGCAGCATACAAGAAATTATTGCTTCAGTGATCAACATAAAACATAAACGTGAACAAAGAGAGAATGAACTTTTAACCGATCTTTCACAGCGAAAGCTGTTGTGAGATCAAAACACGGGTCCCGTGTAGCGCCGTAGTTGTCCGCCACCTCCACCGGTGTCTGTAACCCGTATCGCAAGAAATAAGAAAACCACTCTGAAAATGAGAAACAACTAGGACACAATCGGAATCCAATCCAGGTGCACTGCGTACCGGCCCAGTATTCTACCACTGAGCCCCGCCTGTGCTCAGAACTCGTTTGTAAATTTGCCTCGGGTAGGCTTGGTGTCGGGACAGTAATATGGTAATATGAGTAATAAAGCGTTTAACAACAGCAAAGGAACATCAAGGCGTCACAGAATGTGGACCGCGTAACCAGTGGGCCATCCAATGTTCCAACTTATTAGAAAACTTTTTGTTGATTCTTGATCACCCATAAACTGTGGCGCATACCCACTTCATACATAATTCTTCATCGTCGTCATGCATCACTGTATAAAAACATTTCCCATAATTCTTAGCAAGCTTGTAACGGATACCACGCCTATCTGAAGAATGATAAAGGATAGCACAGGGAATGCTAGCCTACTACACAAAAAGTATGATTATTTGTGGCGTAGTAGATACCCAGTAAGTGTGTAACTTTCAGAGAGTGACATCGAAAGGTCTCCTTCGCTTTTAAATCACTTAGCAGTGTACTTGTATTTTACGTGTGTGGTACACTGCTCGTTATCGCGAAAATGACCAGGTACCCTGAGGAGCAATAATCAAGTTTACCTAAATATACGATTGCATAACAGATATAAGTTTTCTGTGAACTTACTAGGAGTCTCGGGGCCCCGCCGTGGTGGTGTAGTGGCTAAGGTACTCAGCCGCAGACGCGCAGGTCGCGGAATTGAATCCCAACGGCGGCGGCTGCATTCTCAATGGAGGCGAAAATGCTGTAGGTCCATGTGCTCAGATTTGGGTGCATGTTAAAGAAACTCAGGTGGTCGATGTCTCCTGAGTCTTCCACTACGGCGTTGCTCATAATCATATATGATGGTTTTGGGACGTCAAACCCTAAATATCTCTGAGTCTGTGGGACTGGCTTCCCAACATCTCTTTGTTGCTTCCTCTCGATTTCCCTATTGCGGCAGTGCATCCTAGTGTCACAACCAGACATTATTTCTGCGTTGAAAACCAATTTGAAATTATGTGCCACTCGAACGTAACCTTAAATAAATGGAAAATTCATTCAGCTCTTGCCTCATCCTCTCCGCGTACCGAAGGCGCGAAGAAAAGAGACACAAGAAAGCCGTGCTCATAAGTGCAAATGGAATGCACGACGCATAAATCGATTTCCCTATAATTGCAAACTTTTCCTAAGTTACGGAACTTTCTCTGAAGTAGCGTTGGGCTTGCCTATTATTACGTTATCGTTGCACGTCAGTCGTTGGAGAAAATAATAAAGTTGGTTACGTCAGCCACTAATCAGCTATAGGGACACTGTGACTTCACTGTTAATTTCTTTCTGTCAGCGCTTTTTGCTTGCGTGTTACGTTGTGCACTCCATTATTACTGCACTTATCTTCACGTGATTGTAGGCTGACTAGACTGGCCTTGAGACGCATTAATGTTATATTTGCGCACCTATACCGCATTGCACATACCAGTCTCAGTAATTGCGCGCAACAGGGTCAAGGTTGCCGACGTGCACAGTTGCTTGAGTAAACATCAAGGCGCACACTAACAATGTAATGAAGGATACCTTTTGTTGCGTTTGCGCTGCTGATTGGTCAAGGCACCATCAGCTCTCATATTACAGCAGAGCACTCACGGAGCTCAGTCCAATGAGAACGTGCCAAGGAAATGACGAAAAGGCGAAAAAATCCCGCGCCGTCCGTTTCACTTCTTGCATTGTGCCACGTGTTAAGCGCTATAATAGAGTTAAAATAAAACCGTGCCAGCCCCTCTGGATTGTGCCCCAACTTATTGCAGTTTCATTTTCTTCCTCTCTCAAAACGCCCGTGATTCCAGAGAAGCTACACACACACCACGCAAGTGTCAATGCAGAGTCATTGCCGATGTAACTCGTACGCGCACAGTTGCAGCAACAATGCACAGTACAACTGCACGCTCGTGCCGCTAACGGGGCGTTATTATTCGCTACATGCCCTATGGCGACAGTGTAATTAAGCTTCAGTGACGTCGAGATAATAGTGCTACTGAAGTGATGGGCAATGAGCACGGAGACTGTTTTGTCTTGTAATATATGTAGAAAGGACACCCGAGGGAGAGTGCACTTCTCGCGTTCATTTTGCGGAATTTTTTTTTTTGTGTGTGTGATAGCAGCTATACGCACAGTCTCGGCTGGTTTTTGTCGTCATCGCCGTCGTCGCGATATCGCATCTAAATAAGTAAACTGGCAGTCTTACTTCGTATAGCATTGCAATTCGTCGCTGCAGTTTGTCGCTGTGGTTGCACCACAGCGCCACGGCGACAAAAGCGCATGTTTACTACAATTGTTATTCTTTCTAAAGATGCTAGCCTTGCTTCATGAAACACTCGAATATGTTCGTCCATTGGGCGGAACAGTGACTTTTTTCTTTATTTTAAGTGATTGATTGATTGAATGATTGATTGGTTGATTGATATGTGGAGTTTGACGTCCAAAAACCACCATATGATCTAGAGAGACGCCACAGTGGAGGTCTCCGGAAATTTCAACCTCCTGGGGTGCACCTAAATCTGAACACACGGGTCTCCAGCATTTTCATCTCCATCGAAAATGCAGCAGCCGCAGCCGGCACTAGATCCCGCCACATGGCGGAGAGCAGTCGAGTACCTTAGCCACTAGACCACTACGGCGGGCATTATTAATTTTTTTTTACAACCAACGCTTAATCCATGTGACGAACATCCAATGTGCTACGTTGTATTGCCACACTGTCACTACATCGCTAATACGTCCCTTTTTTAATTATTAGTCACATAAGCATCGCACGACGACGGAAATGCGGCATCGAGCAACGTGTGTTCTGTATGTATACAGTGTAGTGTGCTCATAAATAAACGAGGGTGTTGCGTGGTCCCCCGTCAATGTGGCGCAAATTTCAACATAGCTCGACCGTCTTCACTTTCCCACCAAAACGAGCGATAACAGTGGCCGCGATGATGAATTCGTATTACTATAATACCGTATATAACGCGCATGCTTCTATGCTCAGTGACTGAAGAATAAGGGAGGTACGAAAAAATGCGAACATAATTTAAATGTAAAAGTATAATCGTAGTGGAAGCAACAGTGCTAAAATTTTATGTAGATACTTGGGAAATAGTACCCCCAAAAGAGATGTGTATATGTTCAGTGCCGCAAAGGCTCACTCACGAGGTGTTTCTCAGAAACCGGCTGTGAAACTTGCCATTTATCTCGTTTTCTATGGTATCGATGAAATCACGTAATGGAATGACACCATCAAAAAAAAATCATTGAGTGATTATCTGACGTCACGCCATAAATGAAAATCGTAAGCTCTTATATATTTTTGTAAGCAAACAGCTTTATCAATAAGAAATAAGAACTCTCACTCGCTCATGAACGGTGTAATTGAGTTGTTTCAGCGTGTCGGGGTACCAGTTTCTTCTCGATTAGTGTCATACTTCTAGTAGGCGCAATCTATCACTACCAAATATTTGAACAAGTAGCAGGAGCCTGGCGCAAACAATACCAGCACACTTCCTGAATTGTGTACGCATAGCCCTTTTGTTTACGCACGAGGTGGAGCAACAGCCCTGAAAGACTTCAATCAAGACTTCAGCTCACGCACCAGGATGAACTTTTCGTAGAGTCAAGGGCCTTATTCATTTAAGAACGCCTTCGCACTTTTCTTGTAATAACCTTCAAATAATTAAGCATGATGGAAACATTTTCATTTCGTGATTTTGACTCTTCATCCCCATTGGCTATACTTCAGTGGTGTTCTTGGCACTTATTGCCGTGGCACAAAAAAAATAACAGCAGAGTGCTCGTTTGCTTTGGAATTAGTAAGCACATATTCACTGCCTTTCATCATGCCTCACACTATACGGCTGGTTTTTTTTTCTATGTTGGGTACACCACTAAGATAGTGCTTGACGGTGACCTTGATAGGTACGGGTACGGATCTGGCACACAAGACAGGCCCCATAGTGTCAACTAGTGTCTCGTCTCAAGGTTTGGATGGTATTAACATCTGAAAATAAAAAATACGAGTAAGAAATAATGAAAGAGAGCAAGACACCTACACTTCTGCTGTATGCAACCGAATCGACCGAGGTTTCCGTAGCCGGGCACGTCTTCAGCCACTGGCTGGTCATTGCTTTGGTTTCCTTAAGCAATAGCGTATAGCAGAAGATGGTTGCTCGGATTCGCCCTTCGAGCAAGCACTTGACTTTCCGTTGTCTTTCGCCACATTATGTGCTCGTATTCCCGTTCAAGGGATTATAAGAACGGGAACGCATAGCGGTGGTGCACAGTAAGAGACACTGCACCAGGACTCACCACTTATGAAGCGAAGCGGGCGTGGCGTCAGTGCAGGCCTCCGCTGACGAAAATTGACCGCGAATGCTTATGGCATCACTTATCGCCCTAAACAACCGCATTGTGATCGCCGCTGCATACCGGCCATTCTGGCAAATTTAATCTAGGCGGAATTTCACATCAGTATTGCCATTGCCAGCTACAGAAGTTGCAGATTTCTTTCCATTAAACTCAATTTCTCCATCCTGTGTCTGTTTCACTGTATCCAGTTTTCGTCACACTACGCTTCCATATGAATCTACTCCGACTCGTCCAGCACTCTACGTTACTTTGGTTAATCTATAGTCAAGAGAGCCTCCCGCCCAGACCGACCGATGCATCGTGGTCCTTCGCTATACACGCTCCGTTGCATCACGTTTGCATATTACTTCCTCCGATTTTTAACTGTTTTGGACACGCCACCACACACATTCCCTAGACAAACGAATCAGTCAGCAATCCTGTGAAGCATGTTTAACGTGATCACGATTTGTAAGATTTACGCTCATATCACCTGTGCTTCAGGTAACGCAATAGTACGTCTTCACACTTACCACTAGTGGTTATGCTTGGGAGGATCAAGAACCTAATCAAGTGCCTACTTCCCTTTATGGGCTGTGGAATGAAACATTTCTGGAGAAGCGATTCGCGTATTGCAAGTCACAGTATACGTCATGGTACGAGTCATCGGTCATACGTGCAACTGCTAACCCTGTCATTGGACACCTACTTAGAATGTTCTTCCTTTATTCACCATATTTCTTTACGTAATATTACCGATGTGACCGTGCCTTATTACTCTGGCATTCACAAGAGAGACGTATGGACGGAAATCAGACATCAAGAGCCGGCACATCTCGCCTTATCTGTAGCAATAAAAACGTTAGAGCATTTGAACGCAATCAGTTCGAAAACTGTCAGATTGAAATTGCCGTTACCTTAATATTGAAATCCTGCCTGTGAATGTGCAAAAACTTGTTTGAAGCTCTGCGTGCCACGCAGACTCTGACAGCTGTGAAGTATGTCTTCGTATCTCGGAGGCCACAGCTGACATGACTATCGTAAAATACAAGTACAGGCTAGTGCGCATCGCAAAGTACAATGCTTAGGTGCCGCTAGGAGTGGGGGTAGGAAGACCCACTTTCCTTTTTTTTTATTTTGTCTGTGTATACACAGAAACACATATATTTCAGTGCCGGAAAAGTCTATCTCCATTATTCTTCTCTCTCAACTTCTCAAACACTTTTCAGTGAGTAACCACCTTCAAAGCAACCCGAAGCCGGTAGGGCGAAAATTGCAAAAACACTGGCACTTTTTTCAACATTTCATTGGAAGCAAGTATTCCCAAGCTTTAACAAAAAAAAAACTTTACGATTACTTTTAAGCGGAAAAAAAATATCACGTATATTTAACCTCAGGTGAGCACGTATACAGCAGCCACAAGAGCACCCGATAAATGTCAAAACTTCGTGTTGAAATGCAGGCGTGAATATATTATTTAAGGTGAAACTCTGCCAACAGCTTTTGTATAAAGTTGATATCTATATGATAAAAAAATGACCTTGTGTATAGATCATCATGAGTTTGACGGTGAAGATATAGAATTGATGACACTGTCACTTTGTCGTCGCTGTAGTTTTAAGCAAAGACGTATATACATAGTGTGACCAATATAGCGTTGATAGCTCCGTAATTACATGGTCTGTATGAATCTATGTAACTTTATATTAACAATGAAGTCGCCTCTCGTTTTACCATCGTCTTGTTCTTTCGGGCATTTTTCACCGTTGCTGATTTTCTGAGTAAATATATTAAAAAATATTCTTCGTATGCGACATTGATTCTAATAAAGAATCAATTGGTACGATGTTGCATTTTTTAGTCAAAACTTTTGATTGTTCACGGATTCTTAGAATTGCGTATATCTAATGCACGCTTCGAAGCGGCCCACCCATTGCAAAGCGCCGAGCTGGAAGTATTCTTCATCGTCTTCATGAAACATAACAAAAGCAACGTGTGCATCTAATCACGTGACCTCTCAAACTCGAACGATGATGATGATAATTAGGTGTTTATGCCGGATGGATTTCACCTTCAAGACCTCTTGAGCACAAGAAATTGCACAAGAAACATTTCAATTTATTTTCTCCCTTGCATTTTTTCATGACACTGCAAACGCCATTCATGTTTTTACACGAGCGTGAGAAACTTCACAATCGCCCATTTGTCCTCGACTCCGTCAAAAAAGCGTGCCATTCAGTCTCGCGGATCACACTGTTGTCTTTCGTTCCATCTTGGTCTCATGATCTCATTGAAAATGAAGCGGCCACTGGCCACACCTCGGCGACAAAAAAACTCACGCAACCCGGACACAGCTCGTGGGCCTCGGAGAACCTGTCCTCTGTTGCGACACCTGGCCTCGGCGTGGCAACGTGTGCCGAAATAATCCTCCGCGACGAATGACGTTCTAACGCGGGAAAAACATGCCTGTCTGACAATTACGTCGAACCGTGTGCGGTAACCGAACATGGGTTAAATGGTTGCGCGATTGATGCAGTAACACTGAGCATACGAAGCCAACCGATCGTATATCCAGAGAATGTACCATAGGCGTTACTTCTGGCGTTTAGAAACTACACTAATTTGCAAAAGGAAAAATATTCAACGTGCAATAAAGAGACCAAACATTTGAACCCACAAGCGCAGTATACATGTAATGCTAAGGACGTAATACTAATAACACTGCGTCGTCAATGGGCATTCACAGGAAATCATTCTTCGCGCGCAGATGGTATATTCTGAACGTAATGTTTTTCAATACGAGGAAATAACACATAAGGAAGCAACAAAATTGGGAATGGGCGTTCACAAGCGTCGGTATTATAACGTCATGCATATACGTTTTCTCATAGTGCCTTCCCTCCCCGGTGTCTTATAGTGGAAGGTCTCGGGTTCGCTTCTCGATAGCGTCGACCACATTTATATGAGAGCGAAATCCAAAGCGGCCATGTGCGAAGATTTGGGGGCTTGTTCTAAAAGGGGCAAGACGAGAAAACACTAATCGAGAGAGACATTTTGCATGTCACGGTATTGGCAAGTGGAGACTCGAATTTACCTCGGGTTTAATTGAACACACACACACACACACACACACACACACACACACACACACACACACACACACACACACACACACACGCACGCACGCACGCACGCACGCACACACACACGCACACACACACACACGCGCGCACACACACACACACGCACGCACGCACACAAACGCACACACACAAACACACACACACGCACACACGGACGCACACACGCATGAGAAAAATACATATAGACAACGTATACTAACAGTACCATGTCGTAACACTGAATTGTCAATAGGCGCATACACTTAACAGAGAATAATTCTTAGTGAAGTCTTTCGAGTTCGATGTTGGCGTAATGCTGCTCACAGCAATACTTTTATACGTGTGTGCCACAGAAACTGTCTGCATTCCACTACTCCCCAGCGGCTCACTATAACTAAAGAAGAAATCTATTGTTGCGGGACGGAAGCATTTCACAGGGAGTGGAGGTGTGGATCCTACGGCTAAAAGACCCCTGGCGGCGTCCTCGGCCCCTACTTGTATTAAACAGAATAGCAATCAAAAAAGAGAAAAACATTGCTGTGGTTCAAATAAAACGCGGTATTTCTGCGGCATTTGCGCTTTCACAATGGTCGAGCTTCCTTGTTTTACTGACTAAAAAGGCACCCGACGTGAGTGAGAAGCGAAGGCTCACGCACCGTCATCACCAGTGTGGGATTGGACGACAGTGGCCGACTGGCGTTCAGACAACTGCAGAACGTCTTCCCAGAAACATTCCTGATGACATTGGCAGCACTAACATGCACCCTAATTAAGCAAAGGCTTCCTCGTAAATGCGTGTATACATGAGCGGTATGGTGAAGATGCGATGAAAACGTACTACCACCTCACAGATTATCAAGTCGTGTTTTATGTAGAGCAGAGATACAAGATATGTCAAAGGCTTGGAAAGCATAGACATGCGATAGACTCACGAAGGAAAGACAACCATCTTTACTGATCATAAGTGTTCCTAATTAGTTTTTCTTATTTTATTCCTATTTTTTCTTGCTTGCGTGTTTATCTTGTACATTACTGGCATGATGTTGGGATAGCCGGCTCTAACGTGGCCTACCTTTCCATATTCTACCACATATCTATATAAATGAAAAAGTATCTACGAAGGGAAACTAGCTGGATTTTTTTGTGTTGGTCGATTCATTGTTTCTACAGTGTAATTTTAAGCAAAACATAATAAGGAACATCCTCCGATCAACCACGTTTATTTATTCATTATTTTTGTGATACTTCTCAATTAACTCAAAAGATAGCAAAAGCTTTCCTAGAGGAATGAAGGTTTCTATGAAAAGTGTGGGGTCATTAACAGCAAATAAACAGAGATATGACCGAAAACAGTGCCACTCTAACCGCTGTATAAGAAAGGAAAAATAGTGACCAAACATTCTCCGTCACCAAATGAACAGAATGGAACTGCTCGTGCTCACTGCAGAAGTAAACCTATAGAAGCCTTGGTATGTAGTCTGCAGCTGCACAACAGCTGTTATCTCTACTTCTTTTCTTCTCAATTGGCACCTGAATCTCATCCTATATACGTACCGGCTCTTGCGTTGACTGGCGAAAACATGCACGCGTGTCGAAGAAACTCTACTCGTCACTCACTACACCACTGTCTCACATTGAGAACGTCATTGTGGGGTTAGTCCGCAAGGACCAAATATAAGCACACCCCTCTCCAACGTGCGGCGATTTGATGACCTGTAGAGTGAAACACGTAATTGTATAGTGGTTTTAACACAATGCAACTGCATGTAGCCCCATAATTAGTGCCAACTACTCGTCTCTTGTTAGCATCTCTTGAAGGACTGCGCCACGGATGCCTTAAGTTACTTCTGCTATATTCCACGGGCTTTGATCACAGACCGCGCCGACTTCAATTACTACCATACAAGCACAAGCTTGCGTGATCTAACCGTTGCACTATCCCTCCTTCAGCCAAGTTGTCCCATCGCTAAGTGCTAAAGAATAACATATAAAGGTCCCAACTCACAGAATGCGTTCTGCATCACCCGGAATATTTATCACAACGCTAGGCTCCCACGATAACGTATCACATTGTTATAAGCTATAGTTTCACCTTCAATGCCGTGCCCGCAGAAGTTATTTTGAGAAACTTTGATAATATATACTGACGCCATCATGTCCATGACTCGTGGAGCTAGCAAGTCGAGAAACTGCGTAAGCGCGTAACACAAGAGCATGGCAGTTGAGTCTCTGACTGACACACTGATTTACCACTGTCAAGTGATGTATGCTCGTTGTTGTTTTTAGACGCGAGAATGCTTAGGATCGACCTCAATCTGGTGTGCGGTGTAACCACCTTTACGGCGCATGCGCGTCCGCTACCACTCTCTTTGCTCTCCTATGCTCCCCCTATCTCATCTCACAACGCCGATGCAGGCAGTGCCTGCTAGCGAGTGTCTTGATTGAAAAAAAAACTGCTTGCGCTGCATAACCGTTCACTGGCTACCCCGTATATACTATAAGCACCAGATCGTGACCTCCAAGAACACTGATGGTGGGATATTTCTCCTGTGCATTATTTATTAATAAAAAGACGGAGCATGTGCATTAGCTAAAAGCGGACTACAGGTGTCTGTATCCATTCGGAGTCTTGTATCTCTCATCGCCAATTAGCAGCGATTGGCATGATTCAGTAGGAAGCACCGGTCTATCACTGCGTGCTTTGTTTTTCGCCAGGTTTCTCTCCCGCACGACGCCGCCATGAGCGCCAGCGTCAACGTCGCGGCCAGTGTAAGCGTTAGCGCACGCTGCTTTGCGCCTACATGGTTTCTTTGAGCGGTAGATGGTGCAATATTACATACTGACTGTCACCGTGTAGGATGTTTCGGTAGAACCACGGTGACAAACTGTTTCCGCGACGTCACATCCCGTCTATTTATAGCCTCAGGGGTGCCAATTACGTGGTCCGAGAAACTTTAGCTCGCGGCCTGACATGCACGTAGCTTTTTCGTCATATACCTGTCTTGTAATGTCTTAATAAGTATATTCATGAACTGCGGAGACATGACTGACTTAAAGAAATTTTTTCCTGAGGCGACGCATGTGATCGCAATGCGCTGGAACAGCATTACCACGAAACCCTAATTCTATGTTTCAGTATTGGCGTCGACATTTTCGTGAGTCCGAGATCGGCATTGATGCTTTTCGAATCCTCACTCCAAATTACGTTCAGAAGTCGCCCATACTTGAAATAGGGGAAATCGGCTTCATTTGAAATCGCATCGTTAGCTAACACCTTGCTGAATCTGCATCTCATGGCACTCGTTCACGAAAGCAGTTTAGAACGTCAAATCTTGCTTTTGAACAAATTGTTGCGAACCCATTCATTGTCATTGAATCGGTATTGACAAGGACTAATGGCCAATTACAAATGCTTATTTTAGCTTCCCGCAAAGAAGTATTGCGGAATGAGCCGCTCTTGTGTTGCGATTTCAGCAGGCAGATGCTTCTCTTTTATCTTTCGTGCTACTCCACGATCGTGCAGCAGCGCTTTACTGCGGTATCACTGAAGCTAGCGGACGTTGCGGCTCGTTAACATATCTTTGCATATCCGTATTTAACCATGAGTTAGCAATGCGTCGCGTGACACTCAGGTTCGCAAAACGGGTGCCTCCCTCTTCGGCGATCAATCAGGGCTGCTGCGCGGTTATCGTCATTCAGCGTTGCTACTGGCCGCCTTTGTCGACCAATCAGGGTACAATAAGAAATACTGTTTGGACGCGGCCGCTGGATCAAGAACAAGGTGCAGTCTGTTGCGCGTCAAGTCACCTTCGATAGTTGAGCTCATCTCCACGGAGTTGACAGCTGCGGCCGATTTTTTGAGGGTGCTGACTCCCCATCCACCAAAGCGGATGGCACTACGTGTTACAATGTGCTTTCGTGGGGATTTGTGCGTGTGCATGTGCGTTTTCGTGCTCTTTTGGTATGGGATCGTGTGTGGGGGGTAGCTTGCCTCATGTTTCTTGTGCCTGTACGAATATTTGGTGCGGGCGTGTGTGGCAGATGGTTGGTTTAGTGGTCTGATGCTCCAAGCTCTTGTATGCTGCATGCTGAACTGGATGTATTTCTGGTTAACCACACTGCCTTTCTTTCTTTTGTTGCTTCCCCCTCCTTGTGAGCTGCCGAGTGGCTCAAACGCGAAAAAAGATGCCATTGAGAAGTACAACGTATTCTCCTGCGATTTACAGTATCGAGAGATATGTGGAGTTTAACGTCCCAAAACCACTAAATCATTGTGAGAGACGACATATATAGGAAGGGTCCGGAAATTTCGACCACCTGCATGGGGTTCTTTGATGTGCTCCATATCTGAGCACACGGGCCTACAGCATTCTCGCCTCCATCGAAAATGCAGCCACTGCAGCCACGCGATGTGTTCCCGCGACCTATGGGTCAGCAGCCGAGTACCTTCGCCACTAGACCACCGAGGTGGGGCACAAATGCAATCTCACCAGTACAAACTCGAATCCCAGCTGCGGCAGCTTCTTTTGCAATGGAGGCGAAAATGCTGCCGGCCCGTGTGCTCATTGTATGGGTGCACGTTAAAGAACCCCATGCAGGTGGTCAAAGCTTCCGGAGAGCTCCACTATATGTCGTCTCTCACAATCATATGGTGGTTGTGAGACGTGAAAGCCCACCTTTTATTATTATTATTATTATTATTATTATTATTATTATTATTATTATTATTATTATTATTATTATTATTATTATTATTATTATTATTCCTGTTGTTGTTTTTGTTTTTGTTGTAATCGCTTGGGACAGCGATGGACGCTTGCCTCTTCGCCCGCTCGGCCCGCATAGAGCCATGCTACGCATATGTGTAGACACCGTGACTCCTACAATAAAGCATTGCTCGTTGGCTGCAGCCGCGACTTGGCGCGTCTCCAACGCGTCAGTTGCGTGTGCCCGCGAAACCGCGATCTGCGCGAGCCGCACTGTTTCCTTTCCCATCTGCACATACACACGCACAGCTGAATCCTCTCGGCTGCTCTATATTCAGCGTCGAGAATGCGCTCTCCGGTCGTTGCCACCGCTGCCGATCGCACAGCGCTCCACGGCGCGCACCACAAAGGGATCGCGATGCTTTCAGCAAGCCGAGGTGGGTGAAATCGAAACGGCCGGGCCTCCGTATCGTGTCGGGCGCGCGGTGCGCATGCATGCCGGATCAACGAACAGGATTCCGCGCGCACGGCCCGCGTTGCCCGCGTCGTGAGGCTTGGCGGCGCGGATGGTCCCGGATGGAGCTTGTGCAGATGCTCTTGTTTAGGGAAGAGTTAACTTCGGCAGTGTACAGTCGTTCGTAATATGACAGGAAACATTGAGTTCATGTTTAATCAAGAATTTCCAGTATTGCAGTGTTGCGAAGTAGTGGAGTGTAATCATAAGAGATACCTTTCCACTTGATCGTTTAATGAAATGAACACATTTTCTTGGGGTACTTCAATGACCTTCAGCGTGTGTATATCTATCTATCTATCTATCTATCTATCTATCTATCTATCTATCTATCTATCTATCTATCTATCTATCTATCTATCTATCTATCTATCTATCTATCTATCCATATATATATCTATCTATCTGTCTATCTATCTAGCCGCCTACAACTTTGTGTTTCCAGACCATATGGTTAATAGAATCTATATATGCCACACTTGGTATGGCATAACATGACTGCAGACAAACTTAACTGACACGTAGTATCATGACAGTCATGACTGAGTTGTCCTGAACCTTATCACAGTGAAAACTGTTATGAGATCACAACTCAGGTAACGCGCAGTTGTCCGCTGCCATCGCCACTGCCGGTGACTGTAACCACATCGCTCCAAATTAGAAAAAAACTATTGGAGATCTCACGTACTGTGGGAATCGATTATATGCGAAGTACAAATGAGGAAGGTTGATACGTTACTTTAAAAGGAGCACTACTTTACGAGGTGGACGTAAATTATTTCGTACATTACTTCCATGCCATGGTCATCATGTTTAGATGTGTCATCGCATTTGACGTCTACTCATGTCCCGTCATATCATAATTCATATATGTTGAGATAGCGAAACGGCCGCGAACACGCTATGAGCGTAACAAGTAATCATAATTCACATGACACGCATATCAAGTATATTGTGTTTGGACGTGTCATTTACCTTCGTCGTCCATTCACGTGACCTGATACCAAATTTGGTATGTGTGGGGCTGGCGAAACGGCCCCCAGCACGCTATGAGCGTAACATGTCATCATGTTTCCCATCAGGGTTATCATGTTAAAGTCGTCTTTCGTCGTCTATTCACGCCACATGATAGAAATTTTGGTATACGTAGAGCTAACAAAACGGATGAGCACGCTATGAGCGTAGCATGTAATCATGTTTCACATGCCACGCATACCATATTTATTATGTTTCGACATGTCATTTACCTTGGTCGTCCATTCACGTCACATAATACCAAATTTTGTATATGTGAAGCTAGCGAAACGACCGCAAGTGCACCATGAGCATGACGTGTAGTCATCACTAGTCATAACATGAAAATCATGACATGCATGTCGTGAATTCAACGTTAGAGTCAGCCACTTATGTTCGCTATGCAGTCATGTTATACCATACCCGTTTTGCAAAATGTCACGAGCATGAAACTACTGCAGGATAAGAAGCACCGTGACATGTACATCATGACATGTATGTTATTATTCTTATCTTATGACTAGTCAATTATGCTCGTCATAAAGTCATGTTCATCGTAATCATCATCGTCATCATCAGCGTGACTACGTCCACTGCAGGACAAAGGCCTCTCCCATGTTCTGCCAGTTAACCCGGTCCTGTGCTTGCTGCTGCCAATATATACCCGCAAACTTCTTAAACTTCTTAATCTCATTTGCCCACCAAACCGTCTGTCTCCCACTAACCCGCTTGCCTTCTCCGGGAATCCAGTCAGTTACCCTTAATGACTAGCGGTTATCCTGTCTACGCGCTACATGCCCGGCCTATGTCCATTTCCTTTTCTTGATTTCAGCTATGATATCCTTAACCCCCGTTTCTTCCCTAACCCACTCTGCACTCTTCTTGTCTCTTAAGTTTACACCTCCCATTTTTCTTTCAATTGCTCGCTGCGTCGTCCTCAACTTAAGGTGAACCCTCTTTGTAAGTCTCCAGGTTTCTGCTCCATAGCTAAGTACCTGAAAGATACAGCTGTTATATACCTTCCTCTTGAGGGATAGTGGCAATTTACCTGTCATAAATTGAGAGTGCTTGCCAAATGTGCCCCACCCCATTCTTATTCTTCTAGTTACTTCAATCTCGTGGTTTGGCTCCGCGGTTATTACCTGCCCATGGTAGACATAGTCTTTTACAACTTGGAGGGTGCACGTTAAAGAACCCCAGGTGGTCTAAATTTCCGGAGCCCTCCACTACGGCGTCTCTCATAATCATATCGTGGTTTGGGACGTTAAACCCTACAAATCAATCAATCAATCTTTTACAACTTGGAGTGCACTATTACCCATCTCAAAGCGCTGCTCTTTTCCGAGGTTGTAGTACAGTACTTTCGTTTTCTGCAGATTAATTTTAAGACCCACCTTTCTACTCTCCTTGTCTAACTCCGTAATCATGAGTTGCGATTCGTCCCCTGACTTACTCAGCAATGCAATGTCATCGGCAAAGCGCAGGTTACTAAGGTACTCTCCATTAACTCTTATTCCTAACTGCTCCCATTCCAGGCTTCTGAAAACCTCCTGTAAGCACGCGGTAAATAGCATTGGGGAGATTGTGTCCCCCTGCCTTACACCCGTCTTGATGGTATTCTGTTGCTTTCTTTGTGAAGCACTATGGTAGCAGTTGATCCCCTGTAGATTTCTTCCAGGATGTTTATATAAGCTTCATCGACCCCCGATTGCGCAGTGTCTGCATGACGGCTGATATTTCTACTGAATCAAACGCCTTCTCGTAATCTATGAAGGCTGTGTTAAGTGGTTGTTTATATTCTGAGCATTTCTCTATTACATGATTGATAGTATGACTGTGGTCGATTGTTGAGTAGCCTGTTCGAAATCCTGCTTGTTCTTTTAGTTGATTGAATTCTAATGTTTTTTAATTACCTTTGTAAATAGCTTGTATACAACAGAGAGCAAGCTGATCGGCCTGTAATTCTTCAAGTCCTTGTCATCTCCTTTCTTGTGTATTAAGATGATAATACAGTCATGTTATGCCATACCAATTTTCATATCGATACCATTATTGAGATGGCCAGGAGAGCTAAAAGCCTCAGGCGGCTAGATAGATAGATAGATAGATAGATAGATAGATAGATAGATAGATAGATAGATAGATAGATAGATAGATAGATAGATAGATAGATAGATAGATAGATAGATAGATAGATAGATAGATAGATAGATAGATAGATAGATAGATAGATAGATAGATAGATACGCTCAAAGTCACTGAAATTCACTAAGAAATGTTTCGCAGTTAAAAACCTAGCTCATGAGACACAGTGGGGCTCGAAACCAGGTGGCTAGGTGGAGCTCACTATTCTAACCCTGAGCTGCACTGGTGCTTGTGATTGTTGGCAAACCTAGCGCCAAACGCACAGCGGGATTCGAGCACGGACCTGCTTTGTGCCAGCCCAGCATTCTAACACTGAGCTATGCAGGTGCTTGTTACTTCTTGGCAAACCTAGCACCAAAGACAAAATGGGGCTGAACCCGGGTTGGTTGCCGGTCCAGTAATCTAACACTGAACTGCGCCGGTGCTTTGACTTGTTGGCAGACCTGGCACCATAGACGCAGTGGGACTCGAACCCGGGTCCGCTGGTTGCAAGCCCAGTATTCTAACACTGAGCTTCGCCGGTGCTTGTGACTTGTTGGCAAACCTAGCACCAAAGACACAATGGGGCTCGAACACGGGTCCTCTGGTTTCCGGCCCAGTAATCTAATACTGAGCTGCGCTGGTGCTTGTGACTTGTTGGCTGACCTAGCACCAAAGACGCAGTGGGACTCGAACCCGGTACCACTGGGTGCCAGCTCATATTCTAACACTAAACTGCACAGGTGCGTGTGACTTGTTGGCAAACCTAGCACCAAAGACACAATGGGGCTCGAACACGGGTCCGCTGGTTTCCGGCCCAGTAATCTAACACTGAGCTGCGCCGGTGCTTTGACTTGTTGACAGACCTAGCACCATAGACGCAGTGGGACTCGAACCCGGGTCCACTGGGTGCCAGCCCAGTATTCTACCACTGAGCAATGTTGGTGCTTGTGACTTGTTGGCAAACTTGCATTAGGCCGGCTTGATTTCAGGAAAGCAATCGCGTTAATACGACCTATGAAGCGTTTTAAAACAGCGAAAGAACAACCAGTCGTCGCACAATGCGAATAGCGTAACGAGGGGGCCGCGCAATGATCCAACCAATTATAAAAGCTTGTTCTTTTCGCCTATTACCTTGGTTGGTTGGTTGGTTGGTTGGTTGGTTGGTTGGTTGGTTGGTTGGTTGGTTGGTTGGTTGGTTGGTTGGTTGGTTGGTTGGTTGGTTGGTTGGTTGGTTGGTTGGTTCCTCAGCGCACAATCACTTCAGTCATGATTCCTCATCGTCGTCAGCCACTGCATGAACAATTGGCACGAAAGTCTTTGCAAGTGTTTAGTGGATACCATGCATCTAATAGGAATGACGATAAATAGCATAGCGAATGCCGATCTACTATTGAAAAGTTAATTTTCAATGTCATAGTGGGTATCAAGTAAGTGTGCCTGCAGTAGTTAAGGATTGTTTTGAAAAGGCTCTGAAAGGCCGCTCTATTGGCTTTCACTGTGACTGTGCTGCGCCTTCCACGCCGGTCCGGCGCTTTTAATTTCACGCGATGCCCGTGATGCTCCTGCGGCCGTTTTTTTAACTTGATATACTCAAAAAAATTGTATGATGAGACATTTCTGCATCACCAACATTAGTGACAGGCGGCAACAAGAAAATGATTGCATGTATGTCATGTACAACATGATATATATCCCATGCTCATGATGTGCTGACGGCCTTTTCCCTAGGTTTCGGTACTATCGTGAGCAATATCAGCTCGATCACGCGAACATGAGGCAAATGGCCTCATAACCGAGATAACGCGATACGAGGATGGCACTGCCAAAACAGAAGAGAGAATTTAGGCTGCTCTTCCGCGTACTTTTGGCACACCCGCATGATTGTTACTCTGAAACGGAAGCTGATTGCGTGCCATCGACCACTATAGCAATAACACTAAAATAAAATGCACCCAAAACAAAAGTGAAAATTCACGCATCAAAATGCTCAGCCAATACCACCTAGAAACAATGAAAGCATGGCCTGCTCCTCGCGGCAGGGTACGTCACAATCAATATCGTTATAGCTGCATAGCCTGACTGGTTGCGGCTATGCACGTTGATGTGAGCTCATGTCACCACAAGCAGGCAGAGACACACGATAAGGTACATTTATCCGCGAGAATTGAGGCGGGATTGATTTATTGACATGTGGGCTTTAACGTCCCAAATCCACCATATGATTATGAGATACGCCATAGTGGAGGCTTCTGGAAATTTTGACCACCTGGGGTTCTTGAACGTGCACCCGAATCTGAGCACACGGGCCTACAGCCTTTCCGCCTCTATCGAAAATGCAGCTGCCGCAGCCGGGATTCGATCCCGCGACCGGCGGGTCAGCAGCCGAGCACCTTAGCCAATAAATGACCACGGCGGGGCAAAATCGAGGGGGGGAGTGTCAACACCAAAGGGAAGTGCGCCGCCATTTCCACTTTGCTTCTGAAAGCGGCCGCTTCGAATCAGCCGATGTAGGGTTCGAGGCTATCCGCCACGCACTCGCGTGTTTTTACTCATATTGCTCACGATAATACATCACATACGATATTGCGTGAATGACTGTATGACGAACATAAATGACAAGTGGTAATACGAAAATAATGGCATGTCATGCCACGCTCATGGCACGCTTTCGGCTGTTCCGCTAGCTTGATGTGCTCAAATTTGTTACCGCGTTACGTGACTCCACGAGGAAGATAAATGGCAGGCCCTAACCCGTAAACCCCGACATGCACGACATAATTTGCTCCTTGCTTTCTTGCTGGTTCTTTCGCATTACATCGATTGCCAGAGTATACGTGGGGCCTGCGTTTAGCTGCTATGTCTAATAATGAGAATTTTACTGTTATTTCTTGTGCTGCTGACGGCCGCACATCACAGTGACTGTTTCCCTGTGAGGAAACCTCAGACACGCACAACATGGTAGAGATGTCCTCTGCAACGCGGTTGAGCTACCTCTTTAAAATGGGCACCTCGACCTGCTGCACTGTTACTGAGGTGGCTGGCCTCTGGACAGAGACAGTTACTGCGACGTACGATAATTAACAGCTAACGTTTCTTGAACAAATGCAAATTTGTGTGTGTATATTAGTGCTTAATGGTTGTAATCAAGCTAGTGTCTTCATATGTCAAAATGCATCGTGCAGTATGGAACATTTATTTCGGAACCACGTTCCCAGACAAAGCGGGAATTCAGCTTTATCGAACATTCGCGTCCCTCTACCTTTTGGTGTTAATAGTACATTACCACACATTTATTGTGGCAGAGTCATTTGCGAATACAAGGGGAATGATGTCACTCTTTACTTTACTTTAACGACGATCGATATGTGTGGCTGCATTTCGGTGGAGGAGAAATGCAGGAGCCCAGTGTACTTAAATTTACGGCCACGTTAAAAAACTCCAGGTGGTCAAAATTTTAGGAGCCCTTCACTACGGTGCGTTTCTTATGATCACATGAAGGTTTCTGCATGTAAAACCCAGGCGAACTGCTGCGCATGTTTATTTCAACGATGAAGTCTGTATTACGTTGGTCGATACGTTCACCAATGCACTAGTTGCTGCGCACAGCGATGATTTCTGTCTACTGTTTATGTGGAATTTATCGCAAAAACGATAGCGTGGCTTTACCGTTGGAATGCGCTAAAAGCCTACGGTGGCATCTAGAAGCACCCAACAAAATACGTGGCCGGGCCACGTTCAATGCATTCGCTGGTTTGTGGAAGTTAAAAAAGAACGCCAAAGAAAGAAGGCTTTAATTAAAGCGTGATAGATACGACCTCGGCACAGTGTAACGAGAGCAGCATCGTGTGTCGAAACAAGGGAAGACAATGATTATTGTGCGCTTGCGGGTTGCCAGCACGCACGCTTGGTGCGTACGAGATACGGCGACGGCGCGCCTGGTAGGTGACCTCGCGATAACGCCGGAGAACGTGGTTCTTACAACGCTTCAATTTATTTTGTTTGTTTGCCTGTTTTTTTCTTGTTTTTTTTTTAGGGGCGAAGCTTCTTAGCGTGCGGGGCTGTCCTTCCTCCGTTGTTGTCGTGCGTAGCCACCAGTAGCCCATACCCGCTCTAGAGCGGGTACGTGCCACAGGGGATGCGAGATGGGAGATGGCGGTACTTGGAGTGGTCACTAGATGGACGCACAGACAGATGAACAGACAGACTAGAATATGGACACGCGGACAGATGGACGCACGAACGGACGGACAGACGTATTGACAGACTCACGGACGGACGCATGGACAGATGAACGGACGCATGGATGGACGCTCGCATGGTCGCGCGGACGGATGGAAGTAAGAAAGAAAGAACGGACGGATAGAAGCATGGACGGTCTGACGGACGCTTCGCACCCCTCATCATCATTCACTCCGGGAATGCGCTGTGATTTGTGTTCACTTCACCAGAACCAAAGGTTCAACACCAACTTAACCGTATAAACGGCGAAAGTAAGTTCCCAGCAGTGACCATTGGTCCAATAAAATTAATTCTAAGGTTTTGCGTGCTCTGATGTATATTATTAGGCTATATTTTTATTTTATCTTCATTTTACTGCCCCCTGTGTGATAGCCGTTCATCCTGAGGCTGCAAAAATGATTAAAAGCACGACACCATTATCAGGTATGCATCCGCAGTTGCGGGATTCGATATTACATTTTGTAAATCCAATGGTCATCAAAGTGCCTATCAATTGAAGTATACCCTGGTGTCTTCTTTGATGGTACTTTATTTTTCCGCGTAATTTAAAACGAGGCTGCCACAATCAGTACTCGAACCCATGTCCTTGTGCAAACAGTGGCATGCGCAATCACAAAGGCCAAACGTTCACTGGTTGTTATTGGTATTCATAAGAACGATAACTCCATGGATAAATGGTGACAATCAGAGAGGAAAAAATTGGTGCAAAAGCTAAAAGAAGCATGGGCAAGCTTTCTCGAACAAGCGTTTTTTTATTAGTCAGCTGGCTTTGCTAGCATGCATCTCTTCCGAGATTAACAGTAATTACTCTTTTAGGTAATCTTGTTTTGCGCAAGGCGCAAGACGCTTTTTCCAAGAACGAATAACCAGCACGGCACCTTTCTTAGAACGGCATCGCGAAAAAAAAAACTGCTTCGCGAGTCCAAATTCCTAGGCATAGGTCACATGACCAGCCAGTTCGCCTCAAGTTCGCATCACAGCATGTGTTGTTATACAATCACCGAGTGACTATGCGCGCGCTACACCACACGAATGTGCATGGTGACGAAGGAGAAAAGAAAGGAACCAAGCTTAACAACCCGAGAAAGAAGTCTCACTGACCGCAACGTTTTATACTGCGTCTCTTCGTTAAACGTATATTGACAGGCATGCGAAGAAGAAGAGGGGGCATGCCGCTTCTTTTTACACAAAAGTGTTTTATGTCGGGGTTCAGCACAGCTCCGCTGACGTACTTCCGTCCCCGAAGTGACAATAAAAATGTGTACTCAGAAATAGCAGAGAATAAAAAAACCGAATGCAAGCATTCGTCGCGTGGAGTTAAACTAGCAATTTACTTCTCGATTCCCAGTGCGTGGCGCTAAACATTCCACCACGGAGCATGCGGTACAGGAATGCTAACGGCAAGCCAATAATATACGCCATACACAGTTTGACAGTCCTCAGAGCTTCGCTATAGCGCGTTTTGATTATCAGCGGTGAGATGGCCCGACGTGCTCGCGTTGAGCGCGTTCTAAAGGTCGTCGACTTCACGCAGCTCAGCCTCCACGGAGCTTATTCTCTCCTGCGCCCGCCCTTATCAAACTCTTAATTCAAGAGAAGGTGAAGGTCACTTAACGCGCTGCCGCGGCCGCATTTGCGAAAGGAGCGCGCTGCTGACACACGACGCTAGAAGAACTGTGATCGTTGTTCGTGCTTGTCCTGTCTATACTTGAGCACTAATTTCGTGCGTCTTTCTTTCTGTTCGAACAGCGCGCTTTAGTTGTCGAGCTGTGTTAGTCCGCGCTCATCCTGCGTAAGCTTATTTCGTGCGTGCCTTCTGCTAGAGGTGGGCGCTAGAAGTTTCTAGCTGCTTGTCATTCTTAGCACGACTTTAAAATTTGTTACTGTTGCTGAAACAATGCACAATAAATGCTCAGCCACCTCTGTAGAGACACGTTTCACTTTCGTATCATACCGATTCCTATAAATGTGGATCAGCCATGTTTCTTTTTTTTTCTTTTTTAACGCCATCGGCATAATATTTTTTCCTACTTGGCTTTACATGTTGCGAAACCTGGCAACTTCGATGAGTACATAATTAAAGAGTGCTATCAGTGTCTTTCTCGAGATCTCGGGGCAGCCTAGTGCCCTGAACAAAGATAGTTTGCGCTTCAGCAATAACGAAAGTAAACTTGACCCACCACAGTGGGTCAAGTCTGGTGCCACTTATTTGCAAATCAGCTAAGAAATATTACAGAGCAGGGACGTCACCAGAAATTTTCTTAGGGCGAAGCTTCTCAAGGCCGACTCATGTCCGCAGGTTTCCTTCGACGATGATGACGATGAAAACAAGCGCTTCACGAACCACAAGCGTAACCAGCTGGTATAACAATTCTACCTCTAAAATAATGCACCTTCGGCTCCATTATTGATCTCCCGCAGTGGGTTGCGCCAGGACTAAAAAGAGCAACCAACCATCCAACATTCTCTTTCTCTCATCACGCCACAGCGCATGCAAGGTAACCACTATACATCATGACGATGATGATAAGTCTGATGATGATTAGGAAGAAGCGCCTTCCAGACCATTTATTCTGTTTCTGCCATCACAGCGCTGCATATGCGAGGTACCCACTATACGCCATAACCATGACGACGCTGGTGGCGATAAAGGACAAGCGTGTGTTGAGTGACATATTCTAGTTCTACCATCATGGCACAGCAGACGCAAGGGACCCAATATACGAGATGACGATGACGCTGATGACGATGATGAACAAGCGCGTTCCAGACGAGGGAGGGTGTGGCACACGGGCCCAGTGGGATACTCCTTCCGTGACTACGCCCCTGAGAGAGAGGGAGTGGTGGCATCGCTGACTCCATTGTATTCAATGTTGCACAAGCTGCATCTACTCTGAGAATCTGGACCTGTCTCTCTTCGTGGTGGTGCACGCGCTGATTCATCCACACTAAAGACCGATAACTGAGCACTGCTTTAAGCGCTGGCTAACGTGTACAGAGCTACCAACAAGACGATGGTACTACAGTGAAACGCAACGATCATACAGGCGAAACAAGACGTACTCCGCCTCCCCATCGCACTATTCAATTACCCCAAAAAGGCACCGCATGATGTCAGCTGCAAAATGATTGATTTCCTCTGTATCTCCGTCGTTTACATCTTCAATGCCGTACCATATCCCTTATAATGCCCTGTTACGGGTAGTCAAAAACTTGGAATACATCACTGCACGTGGTAATTGTTCATGCTCTGCAGGCTGCCCCTTTTTATTTCAGTGTCACATATCGTCAGCGCGACAGCATGCACCTGCAAAGCTGAAATCCTGGAGATATGATACGGCTCCTACAGAGGCTCTGAGCTGCCTTCTAGGTCATCAGAATAAACATGGCATCCTTATATGTGTTTGCGAGTTTAAATAAAGTATCTGCAAAAGTGGAGGACCTTAAAACCTTTAGGAGCGGAACGCGACAGCGACATCCTGTTCGTAGTGCGTACTTCAAACACTTGGTGCATGAAACCTTTTTTAATTTCCTATGTACCCACTACCTGGCCTTAAGGGAATAGGCGTAGTAGCGTGTGGGCCTTTTGTAGTAAGGTGCGAACTTTCAACCACGGGGCAATTATGATAATCACATATTCTGACACACCCATTGGCAAAGGACGCTTTACCACGCGTTAGTACAGCAATAGTTTTTATTGCATTGTGAAGCATATATACAGGATGCCTTTGTTTGTGAAATGAGTTATTTTCACTGCAATTACAAGCAGAGGGAGTTCTTTTCACTGTTTTTACAAGAAGAGGCGTGGCCGTGAGGTAGACCGTCCGCTTGCCACGCAAACGACCCGGGTTTGATCCCCACTCGGACCCCGACAACCCCGGTTCGGTCCCCACTCTGACGCCGATGTCGTTGCAGGAATTTCTGCGAAACATGCTCTTTAACGCTAGCGCGTTAACATTTATAAGTGCTACCGTTTTAGCCACCTCTTCTTTGGACTCTTTCTCTTTTTGGGTGCACACTCATGTTCAGCCATCGCCCGAATTCTTCGGGACATCCCACATTAGGGGTGCTACCTAAGTTGCGCAACTATTGTCATTTTGCTGTAACGTTTGGCTCATTGATGTATGAGCCGCTGTTGCCTGAAGACCTCATAACAGAGGTCTCCAGTATTAAATGTGAAGCATTTCTGTGCGTACTGCAGACACTTTTCTTTGCGTACTGCAGTCTATCTATCTATCTATCTATCTATCTATCTATCTATCTATCTATCTATCTATCTATCTATCTATCTATCTATCTATCTATCTATCTATCTATCTATCTATCTATCTATCTATCTATCTATCTATCTATCTATCTATCTATCTATCTATCTGCCTGCCTGCCTGCCTGCCTGCCTGCCTGCCTGCCTGCCTGCCTGTCTGTCTGTCTGTCTGTCTGTCTGTCTGTCTGTCTGTCTGTCTGTCTGTCTGTCTGTCTGTCTGTCTGTCTGTCTGTCTGTCTGTCTGCGTAGGACGAAATTAGTATATGAGGGTAAGAAGGTTTGAGTATTATGACTGTCGGTTCAAGGCATGATTTTCGAGCAAATCTTGTCACGTACGACACCAAAAACTTTCCTGTGGACACGTGTGTCACATATTCGTATACCACGAGCCGACGTGTGCGGGTATGCTTTGCAGGTGTTCGACAGTTCATATGTACCGAGTAACGGCTAGATCAGCGATTGGCAGCGTCAACCCGAGGAATGCAAAGAATAAAAGTTATGGGTCCAACAGAAATTGAATTCAGGCATTTTGTGCTAATCATGCATTCTACCACAGTGCCACGCTAGGTCTCAGAGCTGCTTTGGGAACAGACCCTGTGCAGGCATAATGTAGGCGAAACGTCAATTGCAGTAGAATTGCGGCCAATCTTATCTTCAAACCGTTACGAACACGCTCTAATTATGCAGGCGTCACCTCGGGTTACCGTCAATTGTAGTCAGGCGCTATTCAGTGAAGTATGTCTACGTAGCCCTATCTAGAGGTACCATCCTCGCAAATACAAGCGCTACATTCCAGCTTAGCGCTGCTGGTGTTGATAATACCCATTATGCTGATGGCATCCTTACGCAACTCTAAACAAGTGGTAATATAATACATGTATGTGCGTACAACGTTTGAAGATACTTTTAAAATCAATTCGTAACGCTTCGCCCGCCATAAAAATTACACCACACTCACCATCCCTCGGCAGGCTTCACATGACATCGATTCCTATGGTACGTGAGATCTACAAAACTTTTTCTGAAATTCACAAACAGAATAGTTTTTCTCTCTTTTTCTGCCTAATACAGTCATCTCACTGCCCCGCCGCGGTGGTCTAGTGGCTAAGGTACTCGGCTGCTGACCCGCAGGGCGCGGGTTCGTATCCCGGCTGCGGCGGCTGCATTTCCGATGGAGGCGGAAATGTTGTAGGCCCGTGTACTCAGATTTGGGTGCACGTTAAAGAACCCCAGGTGGTCTAAATTTCCGGAGCCCTCCACTACGGCGTCTCTCATAATCATATAGTGGTTTTGGGACGTTAAACCCCACATATCAATCAACAGTCATCTCACTGTTGCTGCCACTGACGTACTTTTTACGTTTGATAAATGTACAATTGCCACGATGTTATAGCAGTCGCTATCTGTCGCCACGCACATACGGAACGAACAGGCAGCATTCAAAGGACGTTATTTCGTACGTCAGTTCTTGCATTTAGATGAATTTAGATACTCTTCTTTCGTCTCAAGTTATTTGCATTTTAAGCGCTTGTAAATAAGCTGCAGTAAAACGAGAGGAAGCACTAACTTGGGACTGGGGAGATGCTTAACCTGCACGAGATCAAAGCGCTTACTATGCCACTTGCATAAAAAACGCCTCTTTCTTCATCTCTCTTCTTCTTGCTTTGCTCGTCATGGCGCGCAGGAGGGATTGGGCGCCTACAGATCCGGGAGCCTTGTGATGCAACAGTTCGTGCCTCAGGTTTCTTTGTGTAGCACACCAAGCCAGGCAGACACTGAGACGCGATGTACATGCGTGTACCTCGTAGGCAACGCAAGAGACGTACTCGTTTGTAGATCAAGAAGACATTGTGCATAAGTGCCACTATACATGTATTATCGCTAAATAATTACAAACGAGGAGCATTATATCAATTCCCCTGATCTCTCCACTGCCATTTTTTTCTCATTCGTTTATTTTTGCGACAATACAAGACTCATGCATGGTGCTTGCCGAAAAAAGAGGCTCTTGCGACACAAGTGGACTCCATCCTACTGTTTAGAATACTTTGAAACTTTCAACAAAAAAGCCGTTAGCGTTAGGACTTGTCCTGCAACTTATATTTTATTTAGTTATTTAGTTGAATGTCCTCTCCATTGAACGAGATTTAAGAAGCAGGTGGTAACGCCCTTCCCCAAAATAAAGATTTCTCGCAGTGTATAAATGAGATAACGACAGTGTTTATCAAGCCAAAAGTAAAAGTAAAAAGAAAAGAAACACACTTACACTGTCTCCATATATATGAAATTCATACGCTGCGTTTACAACCTAATTAGGCTCTTTGTATGGCGCAGTTTAATACAAACGCTAACGGTAATAATGATATCGTAATCCTCGCTAGGAACAGACAGTTGCGAATTCGTGCTACTTAAGTGTCACAATTACCTGCGCAAAGTACGCATAGAATTTGTGTTTTTAAGAGATGTACAGCGTATGCATAGGAGACCTCTTCTCTCTCTATTTCCTCTTATTGCAACAGCTATTATATGGACACTCTAGGCTGGATTTTGCCGCCGGCGTCCGCGTCACTCACTGTATATGTATACGTATCTATATAGATGAAAACGCAAAAAAAATTCCGCCATATCCACGAAGTGAATGATGATGAGTGGGCGAAGCTCCGGAGGTAAACCTGGTAAACCATGAATCCTCTGTACATTTTGCCCACTCGATTTTATTACATCGCTCCCCCTAGCGTACGTCGCCGCACTAAATCGAACGATTGCCTTCAACCAATGACACGCGCCATATGTGACATCATTCCTATTTTATAAGATCTCGCGTATTTCATCAACTACAAGTACCGCTTTCTAGTTTATAACATCTTGCATCTTTTCATCATCAGCTACAAGTACCACCATCTAGTAAACACTACAAGAACTAAACGAGAGGTGACTACATACAGGAGACGGTACCGCCATCTAGTGAACACTGAAAAAACTAAACTAGAGGTGGCTACGTACAGGGGACGGTACCGCCATCTAGTGAACACTGCAAGAACTAAACTAGAGGTCGCTACATACAGGCTACAGGGGACGCACAGCCCACGCCCTAAGGAGCTTCGCCCCTAAAAAACAATAAATCAGCAAGACGACTTCAGCGCGCGGTATCGAACATAGGAACTCTGCAGTGCGAGCGCAAGGCGTTAACCACTGAGCCACGAATGAGAACCTCCTGAAACATATAAATGGCAAGCTATTTCTATCTACCACTTACCGCTTGTGACAGGCATCTCAGGGGGGGGGGGGGAACTGTCGTGTTTTCAGCATTGTCAGATAGATGGCGCAATGAGCGCGCGTCGCCACATCGACACGACGCGGCGACACACGCCTTTATCTTCTACACGTACTTTGCCCCCCTGAAGAGGGAGCAGGGTGGACGCTAACGCGCGCGCTTATCTCGTGGTCAGAGTCGGGACAATTGCACTTCTTGGTTGGCCTTGGGCTTTCACTGCAACGATTTTGTTGTAGTTACCGGGCGCACAAAGGTCACTGCAATCGTGGCACAGTCTCCGTTTGAGAAAAGCGCGCGCTTTTCAGACACTGCGAAGTAACAACAGAGACGCTTAATCGCGTTCATATATACCTCTGAGTACGTTTTTTTCTTTACTTCGTCTACTCTTTTTTTGCTCCTTTATTATCGTTCTTGCGTTTGAAAACAACGCCTCCCTCGGCCCTAAAACTTATTCGTCTTCAACTACAGCATTTGCTGATGTGCGACACCGACACTTCTTAGAAATTCTTCATAATGGCCGTTTCTGGTTAAATGCAGGCAAAGAATGTGTAAAAGATTGCAATTAAAGGTCATCCATCTCAATCACACCAACAGTAGGTTCAGTATATCTCAATGCAACGAAATAGTTATGATGCTGTCAAAACACAGCTAAGTGGTTGGGATGCTGGTTAAAACCATACATTGAGGTGCGCCTCGTCTTAGGTAAATTCTTTTTGGTGTCGACTCCGCAGAGTGATTTTGTCGTCAGCCAATGTTGTTTTTTTTTCTGCAAGTCTCTTTAGCTAAGGGACACAGATAACATTATGTATTCAGCCGCATTCGCTTGTGGGGTGCCCGTTGGTTACACTCGCTCACGCAATGGTCGTCGCCGGTATTGTACAACGTCGCTTTTTATTCTGCCGCCTCGGGGCGATACCACAGCACGTTCCAGTCGGCGCCACTGCTGCTTCTTCTCTTTCGGCGTCCCGTTAGCGGCGCACAGTGCGGATACGCCCTTCTTCCTCCCCCTCCGTTCAAGCGGCGATGGTCCTCGCCTGCAGCACAGGAAGGGGTCAGCGAACAGCGCCAAGGATGCGCGAATCGGAGCAACTCAGTCAAGGTCACCGGAATTGCAGCGGCCTTGACTCGGCCGCACCTTTCTCTTCTCGTGCGGGACGCCGCTGCGGGGAGCCCCGCTCGCTGCACTCATTACACCGAGCACGGCTACCGACACCCTCGTTTATAGACCGTTAGTTTAGCGGATACCGCTTACCCTCGCTTCCCTTCCTCATCCTCTGACGTCATGGAATCAACTGTGGCGCATGCTGAATAGAAGAATTAACGCTAGACGACTGTGCGTTGATGCTGGGAAACCGAGGGTAGCGTCTCTGGAGGTCTTATTCTCACTCCCTTATCGCATGCACGTTCGTGTGACCATTGTGAGAAGCGCCGAGGTAGATTTGCGAGAACGATCGGAGCTGACGGGACGGCGTCTTCCCTTCTCTCCTGCCTTGTCGGACAGTTCTTCGCGTTATTGTAGGAATTGGTGATTCGAATGTGGAGCGTCGAATGACGCCACCTGTATGCGAGATGAGCGGTAGATGCATACGGACGTGGGAAACACGCACGTCGACATCTAAGTACAAGTTGTCAAAGACAACGCTGCGAATCGCTAACGGTCGTGATGTCAAACATAGTAATCTTTTCGTTTCCTCGTTTGCTTGTGCTTCCTCTCTCTCCTACAGCGAAGCTGTGTTAGTCTATCTGGTACCATCGTAGTAGTAGTAGTAGTAGTAGTAGTAGTAGTAGTAGTAGTAGTAATCTCGCAGATCACGCGATGAGAAGGTAGTGAATAAAAAATGAGTTGTTCGAAGTTATCATGATGTGATGTTTCTGAGTGATGATAATCCCGATGCTGATGATAATATTACTCAAATTGTGTGAGCTCGTGTATTTCGACTTGGGTGGCGAATTCGCGACAACACGTGACTTCGCTAGCAATCGACGCAAACTCGCTGCTTACAGCAGAACAGGCATATTGTTTTATATGCTGATGTTCAGGGATTAACAATACTATAGGCAACGTTGTCGATTTAAGAGTTTGTGAAAATGCCCTTTTCTTTACTGCTGAAACACGGTGAGGTTAACCGTAAAATGAACTACCGGTTTGCGGCTTTGCATATGAGGAAGAAGAAATACAAAAAGAAAGGTGATATTGGCAGGAGAGAAAGTGAATGTGGCGGATATCATATTGTATGGTGTGGCTATAATTTGAGATAACTATAGCCTGTCTGATGTGCCACTACCACACATAAAACGTAAATCAATGGCTATGTATATAGAGCACCACACTGACTTCTGTGTCTAGTTAGCTTCATCCCTACGGTCCCTTCTACTTGATCCCTACCTATTGCCTTACTTCCTAAGCTGCTGGTGGGGTAAGCTCGAAGGGGCGGGTTCAATCCCGAGTCATGGCGGCGGCGTTTCGGTGGGGACAAACTGAAAGAACAAAACACCTCTTATAATTAGGCAGCAGTTACGTACTACGATGTGCCTCACTGTAATGCTTTCATTTGGGCAGTTAAAATAGCAGAGTTTATCATTAAAATGTGTTACTTTTCTTGAGTGGTATATACCTCGGTCTTTGAACCAGCATTGATTGCCCCTATTGGGGTAGGACATATGTAAAAGTAGCCTTAGTACTGGGAATACTGCATGACTCTTAGAGGCAAAATTGCGCTTAAGAAATAACAATATGTCGGCAGTTACGTAATGTTGCAGTGTAATGCGGTAAGATATTCTAACAAAGAAGAAATGGGCTTTCAAGATGCGTGCCTAAAAGCGTAACGAGCACCTGCAGAGAGCTAGTCTAACCTGTGCATGTGACCATGGAGGTGTTAGGATTATTTGCAAAATTGAAAATCATGAAATCAGCGTATAGGCGGCACACAGAAATGCTAGAAAACTTGCTATAGCCGTGTGCGTCTTGCTAACGACGGTAGCACTGATACAGGGCAACGCTGTGAGAAACGTTGACGTAGATCCAGAAACACCGTTGATCGCCCGTTACAGAGAGAAGAGCCACAGGAATCATCATCATCATCATTGTAATCGCCCCTCACAGATGACAAAGCGTGGAAGTTTCGCCATTATTTGTTGGAATTCTTGACCGCATGTGCACTGACTTGGTAAACGGCTTATCTCTTCATGTGTTGTCCTCTCCTCTGACTCGAACCATTTGCTGTGCCTGAAGCACAGCTGCATGACTTGAGGGGAATGGCAGGTAGATAGGAGGCACCATCTTTGGAATCGGCCAGTTGAAAAGCTTCATTTATATTACTCTTTTTGTTCTGATGGTGTGTAGTTTAATCCTGGCAGTCTGCATCGATTCGAATGGCATGGACACGGCAACTTGCCAAGTCATTCAAAAAGCCTCGAAGTTGGCTGACGAATTAGCGTGGTGTGCGGAACATTCGATGACGTCAGCGTAGCCAGTCTCCTAAGCAAATAAATAGCCCCAAATATCATGTTACCATACATAAAAGTATAAAGAGCTGTGGAGTCACACGAAATTGTTCTCGGTGATATTTCGGGTGACAGTGCTGAAACTTCGACATCATAAATTGATGATTCCCTACATGTGGTGATTTCCAACGTGTATATGTAGTAAATCATCAATTCATGATACAGATATATCTCAAGGACACCGTGACATCTGTCCATGTCACTCTTCGTGCGAGGGAGGTGTTTCTTACGATTACAACACCCGTTAAATTTTGTGCTAACGCGATACTTTCTGGAGAGTTACATTCTGACAGAGCTACCACAGCATTCATTCAAGTATTATGGTCAAACCATGAAGGGGGCAATGCTGTTGCAAAAAGCTTGCCGTGCTGTTGCCTAACGAGCACAGCGAACAGCAAATGCTCTGCGATTGAGACGCTGCGTATAACGTCCTATGCCATTTTACATCTATGAGAATGCAAAAAGAGGAAGAATAAGGCATAAAATAAGAGGAAGACCGCATGGCAACCACACACCGCATTGCCTGGCCAAGCCCCGCATGCGCGGTAGCTAGGCCACGGCCATCGACACCCAGTGCAAACTCTGCCTTGCAGTGACATAGCTTGGCTACGCCCGACCATGCCGCAACCGCCACGGGGCGTCCTAAGTGCGTCCTCCCGAGAAGGTAGCCGCTCATCTCGAAGCTAGACGCGTCGGTGGACGGAGAGTACGAGCAGCGACGGACCCGTGCTTCGATGTTCTAACCTTTGTGTGACTTAGTGCAAACTACCCGAAATTTCTTCTGCGCAATGCGAACACCTGCTGCGGGCCCCTCTCCTTCATCTACTTCTCCATACTTTGGTTCCCATTGCAGCCGTATGTGCAATATGCATCTATTTATCTTCTTTATATACTCTCACGGAAGGGTCGCACCACTTCGCCCTCTTTATCATTCACCGTTCGCTGTTGACAGTGTTGGCGACCTGGCGACAGCTAAAAAGAAAAAAAAGTATCTACCGCGTGTAAAACGATCACACGACCATATAGCGACGGTGGTTAGTCAAAAACCCTTTGTGCGTGCAGTGAGAGGGAAAGGCAATGGCGGTTGCGTGTCGTCTCTGTGGTTACGCTGACAATCAACGTAGATAAAAAAAGAACACAACACCACATAGCAGAATCCTTGAAACAACCTACAAGCTGCCAGATTAGTCTTCTCAATCGTCCAGTGGTGCTACTTCGAAACCTGGCGCAAGCTTCGTCAATTTATTCTTTTTTATTGTGTTCTTTTCGGACATGTGCGGGGCTCCATGATCAACGGGAAGCTGTGGTGGAGCTTTATTATTACATAAATAAAGAAGACAACATGGTGTTTACTGCTGATGCATTGAAATTCATGTTTGAGGCAGATGTGCTTGCTCCATGCTCAAGTCGAAGATAGTTTTGTGTTTTGTTCCAACTTGAAGCATACCCCAATGATTGTTGCATCGTCAGGGTCAAGCATGGTGTACCTTAAGAGAATGCGCTGGTGAGCGGGTTGGTGCAATGTCTTAAAGTAAAAGTAGAGCTCAAAAAGACTGCACACATGAGACAAGCCCCGTTTACTTGTCTCATTTGTCCCGCCTTTCTACGCTCTACTTCTATTTCATGGCGTACCTGTCTAAATTCAATTCAGTCCAGTTCGTTCATTATTATTCTGTCCTATTATAGCATAAGACATGTGAGACACTGGACTTCAGCATAAAATAAGTGTGCTTGGTTTTATAACTTAGGCCACATTTCATCGTCTCACCGGGTACATTCTGTGCCTTTCTTTTATTCCTAATCACCATTTGGTCCTTTTTTCAGCGAAAGCTGTTATGAGATCACAACGAAGCTTTATTCTGGCACTGTAGTTGTCCACCGCCGCCCATGTCGTAACCACTCTACAAAATGAAGTGGGAATAAACAACTAAATAAAGAACAATAAGGAAACAAAGGGAATCGAAACCGGGTCATCTGTTTAGCAGCCCAGACGTCCACTACAGAGCTGCGCCAGCTTTCTATTTTCCCTTTTCGACAGCAGGTCAAAATAGTCTAACAGGCATACGTCATACCTGTTTAATAATCATTAATACATCAAACAAGAATTTCACATCTTCATCGCAGTCGGTCGTCTTATACACATCATGCACTTAGCCAACAATTTCCCGAAACACTCAACAGATGGCACTCTACTGTGTACCATCTGTTGGGGCAATAAAACCATGGCGTATCTTGCCGAGGACGGCTGATGGAATGCGTTTCGCAACAAACGAACGGTGACTTGAGCCCGATCGTTCAAATGACATTCGCTATTCCGCTCAGCTCTCACGGGGTGCCGTCGTCGATGACGCTCTTTCTCCTTTTTCATTTTCCACCTCCGTGCAAAACGAAACGGCAGTGGAGCAATACTGAGAAAGCAGCAACAGCCGGTATAAGAGAATGAAAGAAAGCGAGAATAATATAAAGACAGTGCTCGTTTTCGCCCAATGCAAAGTGAGAATGATAGGAGCACCGCTCTTACTCAGAATAAGTGCAAGAGAGAATGAACCTTGGCTGAGACCAATGAACGTTTTAATCGAACGTTCTCATTCAAGGCAGACATCTATTTATATCTCGCGTCTTCCCTAACAGTTCGAGATTCAAAGTAGGTCGCATTCGAGTCGGAGAACTGCTTGAGAGAAAATTACGCACTTCTATTACTTCGGTGATAGCATTCCTGCTCCTACTTATATTAAATTCAGTCTCCATTATTATTGTTTTTTTTTATTGGTGCATGTGCACTCCGACTTGCGCACTCTCCGCTGAAACCTTATTGTCATTGATATCTTGTTATTGTGCAAATCTAAATTGAAACTTGCTTTTTGCTTTGTTTTATTATTGAGGCAAACCTAGGCATACTGACCAACTTTTCAAGAAGAACTGTTCATTTGCTTGTTTCCTATTTGGTTTAGGTGTATTAGTGCCAATTAAGACTGACACAGGACGAAGACAAATAGACGAAAGCAAGTACCACCTCTACCAGGAGCGCAGTAATGAATAGATAGATAGATAGATAGATAGATAGATAGATAGATAGATAGATAGATAGATAGATAGATAGATAGATAGATAGATAGATAGATAGATAGATAGATAGATAGATAGATAGATAGATAGATAGATTTTTTGTTTCATCCTGTGGGGCCTTCATCAACACGACCATTGTTTCAGTCTAGAAACACATCGCTCCTTATAATCGTGAAAGTACTTCACTGGTGCTGGCGTCTGTGAAAGGACTCCCAGACTCATAGGCGTGAGCAGGGTTCCCCATTAATGGTGTGGGGCGGAGGGCAAAGTTTCATTTCCTCCTCCTCCTACCCGCAAGCATTGGTCGTGCCCTAAAGACGTGCTTTATAATTAACGGAAAAGAAAATGAAGTGCTGACGTGATTCCCTCAACAGTCTAACTTTGGTACCTAGATATTCGGGAGGAAAGATATAAATAAGTTTTGGTAATGCAATATCAGGGGTGCCTTCTGCTGCTATTATCGTTAAAAACGTGCGCGAAAACTCGGCCCTTTCAACCGTTACGGGAGAGGTCTGAATGAATAAACTTATAAAGGCGAATTCACACTCCTCCTTTTTTTTTCAAAAAGGTGGAAAAGAAGCGTTTCCCCCGTTTCCCTCGTGCCCACGCCTGTGCCTACAATTTGACGGTAAGAAAAGCGACGCGGAAGTTCGCACTTTCTACCACTTCGTCGGCACAGTGTCACCACGGAAATCATCTTTGCGCGTGGGACACGAAATTCTAGTCTCTAGCTCTGCAGCAGAGCAGTAAAACCGGAGTGAGGTGACGGACTGTTAAAGGACTTGAGCGGCAAGATCTCAAAGGAAAGATAAGCCAAACTACATGGAAATAGCGGCATATTTCGACTTTACGGCTAAGTTGTGCCACCACCACAATAGTATTATTGCTCTTCTTATCAGCAGTGTGCCTCTGTGGATCAGTGATTATATGGTGCTCGGCTGCTGATTCGAAGGTCGCTGGTTAAATCTCGACAGCAGCGGTCACATTTCGATGGCGTCGAAATAATAGAGGTAACAATGAAACTAAATTAGGTTCTTTCCGGAAGTGTGCACTCTAAGGAAACAAAAATGAGACTCCATTTGCTGAGTCCTGACTGACACGCTACGTAATGTGAAAGAAATAGAGTCACGTCAACTATAATTTCTGGACTCATTGCACTCTCTTCTGAGCGTCACGTGACCCACAAAAGGGTTGGCGTGCCTCCTCAAACAGAGCGTTATCTTCCAAAGGAGACCCGCACACTCGTTTTTTTTTTTTTCTCTTACATTGCAGGTCAGGCATTACATGCCAAGCTTCGCTTGAGCCCATTCCCCAATTTGATAAAGGCTGTAGAGTTTGAAGGCTGTTATCACCTTCAAACTGGCTTCACTGCGACGGTGCAGTGTGCTTAGAGTAGGCTCGCGTTCGCGCGTGCAAAACGATATGGACGCTGCTATGTAACTTGATATATTGTCAAAGAGCTTTGGCTCGCACTTTGCATTGAGTTGTGGTTGTTTTATATCCTGATCGTTCCATGAATCTATCTTTTTATTGAATGATAGTGCCGATTGAGAAATCTGAAGAACTAAGCCCGAAATTGAAGAAAATCGGTGGTGAAGTTCATCCTGCCGTATATCGGCTTCTTTAAAACTCATCAGTGAAGAAACTCTTACATTTGTTATTATTACGCCCGTTCGAAGAACCATATTTCCCCGCTGAGACCACTAGCACGCGCGCTCCTCGAATGAGCCGCGCCTCCCGAGTATGAAAATTATCCGCGTATTAGCTCCTCAAATTCCATTTGGGTTTTCGTAAACGACACATCGTAATGAGCAATCCAATCGCAAAAAGTTTGGAGTTTGCAACGTCTATTAACGCCTGAAGATTGTTTTACGTTAAACTTAATAGGCCACAGGCCCTTACGCTCAGACTACTGCAGACCGACACGTACCCTATCCTGAGACCCCTTCACGCTATTTATCCTGACCTGTTCCCCAATGACGCTTGCCCCGCATGTGGGGATGTACCCACGCTGGCGCATGCTCTGGGAGTGCAAGGCAATGTACACTAACCCCAACACTACTTCGGTCAGGTGCAAGGCGGCCCTGTGCAGCTGGCCGACTAACTTTGGGCCGTCCAGCAGGCTGGGGGAGCGGCCGATAGGCTTGGCCTAACGGTCCCGACGTGGGAGTCGCCCACTGCGCGCTGATGCGCGTTTTGCAGGACCGCAATAAAGTTTCGCAACAAACGAATCAACCAACCAACCAACCAATGACGAAAACGATGGTTCGAAATGATAGTTCATTTTGTATTAATTCTATTCACTCGTGGCACAGCACATTACGCCCTACGACTTATCCTTACATATCTGGAACACACATGTAGGGATACGTACGACATAACAAATTCATTGACAGACATAAACTTGTGGGCGCCGAATTCAATGAGTATATAACTACTTCCGCCATAGTTTGAAAAAAAAAAACTAGATGTTCTTTTTGACGCCAACCACATATACACGGATATGTCTGCTCCTTCCCTTAAACAAACGGTAAATTACGCTAAATTGGGTGGAATTTATGCAGAGCATTTATGTATTGACAATCAGACATTATCATGAAGCGATAAACGTTATTAAACTTCGTATTATTGAACATAAGTGGGTGCAGTAGATCACATGTGTTTTTTGTCGTGGTGGTCATGGCTACGGGGCCCAGAAGACAGCAACTAGTCAGGCCACACTAAGACTTTTAGATAGCTGAACGCCGCCATTGTCTCGACCTCTTCGAGTGCAGGCGGCGCGAAGTTGCACCAAGTTGCGCTAAGTCGCATTAAGTGACACCACGTTGCACCACGCTTGCGCCAGTGGCTACCACTGAGTCACAATATACTCCAAATAATGGACCGACTATGATACGTTGAGTCTTTCCAGTTGAACACCTTCTTAGAACAATTCTTAGAACAAGTTCTCTGGCGTTTTGCGCTCGTCCATGGTCTCTGTTTTTTTCGAAACGACGCAATTTCACACAGAGCCCGCTCGCGCAAGTCGCATCGTGAGCAGCCGACTTTCTCCATATGTTAGTATCATTTTTTTTACTTTTTTTCTCGGTGCTGTTTGTCCCGGCGTACACGTTTTCGCGGTCGACCTCGGCGCACGTTTCTCCGGTTGTCCTCTAATTGCGGCGAATTAAAAATCGGGAGATTAAAGTCACTCCGCATGTCGGGCTCATTGGCTCGCCATGCGAGCTTAGCGTGCGGGAGCGTGCAGCCCTTGCGTACGCCTGCCTGCTGGAGCTCGAAGGAAGAAGAAAAAAAAAAAAAAGACAGGAAAGGCAAAAAAAAAGGAAGAAAAGAAACACGAAGAATACTTGCACAGAGAGAAAGCGGGAGATATAAAAGTTAGGAAACTTGTACCACCGTTTTATTCTTTATTTGTTGCTTCGGAATGACTCACTTTGTTTCGCAGACGGTTCTATTAATCCTCCTCGACCACGCTGATCCACTCGCACCCAGCTAAGCGCTCTGGCACCGAGCAGCCGCAAGCTACGCAACCTTGGACGAACGCGAAGCTGGCCAAGCGAGGCAGAGCACGCGCTTTCTCTTCATGAACTGCGCAGGCGAGCCTCACCTCGCTTTCTCGCATGCTCATCAATAAATGACGCCCAGCTTGGTGTATGATTTTCTTCAATTGGTGCTTTATCTTTAAGTTTCTCTCTATTTTCTTTCTTCGAAATTCTTTGAAAAGCGCATCATGACATAAAAGGTCCACGTGCAAGGGGTGACGCCCGTCTCCGATCGTCGAGAACGTTAAGCTACAAGAGCTACACTGAAAAAATTGATTAATGTATTAGTTGATTTGCAAGTAGCTTTTTATTGTTAATCTCGCGCAGATAACTCGGTATACTTCTGGCTTTACAAAAAAAGAAACAAATTTCAGCAAGTTGGTGCGGCTCTGCTACGAATAATGAGCGAGGCGTGTAAGCGTAGAAAAGTGTACGAGCAACGCAAACGCCAGTGTTGCTCTGACCTTGTGTTCGTTTTCGCACAGCTACATTCTTTTATAATGTTTAGGGGTTTGCTCGGGAGCTGTCAACGAGGTCCCACGTTCAATTCCTGGCCTCCGGTGGCATGATTCTCTTAAAGGTCAAAGAAAGAGCACTATATAGTGTGTGTACATTAGGTAATAATATGAATTGCTTTTACGGAACTTGACTTGATGGGTAATTGCGACGAGCTGTCTACCGTGGTATCCTTCGTTATCTCTTGCGACGTTCAACAGTTTAAGTGAGAGAACTATGCTTAACGTGGAGGCGGAAATGTCGTACGCCCGTGTGCTCAGATTTGGGTGCACGTTAAAGAACCCCAGGTGGTTGAAATTTCCGGAGCCATCCACTACAACGTCTCTCATAATCATATGGTGGTTTTGGGACATTAAACCCCACATATCAATCAATCAATCAACTATGCTTAACTGTAACGTCGCTTAAGGCTTGAGTTCAGTGTTGCCGGAATTGATCCCGAGTCCCTCGCTATCCCTTGCATAATTATCAAATTAGTCCTTATGTCATGCGCAAAAATATAGACCAAATAAAAACGCGAGTTTAACTTAATCATGCCAAAACATAGTCCCCTGACACGAAAATGCCCCATTTGCAAAGGCAACTTTTTTTCTTGTACGGTTTTTTTTCTTTCGATTAGTTGCCAAAACGGTGCTTGGTATGCATTGCGCAGAGGATGAATTGGGCTACAGCCGACCGCTCTTGTGAACGCATGCTCGACCTTATTGCAGGTTCGACGGTTAAAATATTCGCATGCTTGAATGATTGAACGTTCTACGGCTCGGTGAATGTGCTATCGAACCACCGAAAGAAAAAAGAACAGGCATATCCACAGACGCTAGAATGGCAAGGAGCGAATGTTTGTGTGGGCCTTCTTTTTTTTGTTTTTCTCTCAATTTTTCGTATACATATACGAAAAAATATATATGTAATCCATCGAGTGTATGAGAGCGGAATATAGAGTCCTGCTCGTCTCCGTGAAAGTTGCCTGGCGAATGGTCCAGCTATTTTTCTAGTTGCAGTAAATTACTATAGTTAACAGAGCTTAATACAAAAGCGGCAACGAAGCCTTTAATTAGCGAAGCTCCAGTGCCTACTTCTATTGTGCCCAAGTACTGTTGTGATACCTTCGAACACTTTGTAGTGTCTGTTGTGATAGGATGACTCGTTATATCTATGGTTTTCGAATGACTAACCTTAAAGAACTAGCCTCAAAAATAAAACAGAAGTAAGAAGACTCACTTGAAAAACCAGCACAAATACGACGGAACCACACAGCGAAACAATCATGCAGCACAAGCGTTGTGTCCTTTTTCTGTGTTATATATCCCACAATTTCCACGCTTAAAGGGACACTGAATAACAAAAATCACTTGGTTTATATTGATAATCTGCACTCTGAGAACTCTAAGTATATGTGTTTCATCGTCTTGAGTTCATTATTAGCAAAAAAAATAGAAATTGATGTTTTACTGTTAAATTTCTTGTCGCAATCGCCGCGTGTTACGAAAGAAACTTCAGAAAGAATTTCTTGTATTTCAAGACTTTGGCTCCATGAAGTTTTCTGCGGTGGTTGAGCGTTGCGTTTACCAACGCTTACGCTTCCCGCATTGGGATCGCCGACACCGCAGCCTGTGACCACTGAAGAAACCATCCGAAATATCCTTTGTGACGGCCTAGAGTATAGCAGACAACGACTATGCCTTCGCAAGGAACTCGGCGAATTGGATAATCAACCTCTGTCAGAGGAAAAAATTTTACAATATGGACAAGATGTGACTTAACAGAAGAAGGCCCTGAAAGCGCTACTTCGCTTTTTGCGATCGACCACCCGTTCTGGACGGTTGTAGGCAGAACGCCCTTACTCTGTGCGTTTTTGTGTTCTCAAGAGTGCACATACGTTTTTTTTTCTGTCTTTCTCTACCCCTCTTTCCCCACCCACAGTGCTGGGTAGCATACCGGATGCCAATATCTGGTTAATCTCCGAGCCTTCCTTTTTATCTCTCTCTCTCTCTCAGAGACTTCGTATATGCTAAGCCTATATCACCGACACATGATAATGTACTTCAGTTTTGTCGAATAGAAGCTGGGTCGGACCTTGTAGACGCCTTCGAAATATATGATGTCGCGGTGTTTGGCACAGAAATTTCAAAGTGGCGTCTGCACTCACATTTTCTCTTAGCGTGTTTTTTCCCTTAAAAAGCATCGCGGTAAGAAAGGTGTTTTCGATTTTGTGAGATACTACTTCACTAATAGGGGAAAAAATGATTTTGACCTTTAGCGTCTCTGTAAAAGGAGACTTCATGCCCCGCCGTGGTTGTCAAGTGGCTAAGGTACTCGGCTGCTGACCGGCAGGTTGAGGGATTGAATCCCAGCTGCGGCACCTGCATTTTCGATGTATGCAAAAATGCTCTAGGTCCGTGTGCTCAGATTTGGGCGCACGCTAAGAAACCCCAGGTGGTCGAAATTTCCGAAGCCCTCTACTACCACGTCTTTCATAAACTTATCATGGTATTGGAATGTTAAAACCCCGCTATATTTATTCATATAATCAAGGAAACTACAAAACGTGCTACCTGATGAAAGTTCTACAGGTAACTGCAACTCCTTCTATAGTATATCGACCTAAATAAAAATATCTATAAACGTGAGAATTTGTGTTCCACTGACAAGCAGTACTCCCGATTGCCACATATAGAATACTATTCTATGTTCCTGACGCTTTTTTGTTTTTTCATTTTTTGATATGACGATATTGTACTGTATGTAGTATTCTTGATAAGAAACTGTTCGATAATGCTGTCTGTTGCAAGACAATGTCCCTGTTCTCTTTCAGTCTTCTTATCTCGGGTGGTGCTCAAGTGGACGGCTTGTTGTGTCACTCGGTCATCTAGTCGGTATCGTGAAGTCGTCGACGCGGCTCAGTCTATATGCATGGGCTGAGTGAAACATCTATGTAAAGGGGGAGCGTGGCTGTGCATTTCCCTCTTTTCTTTGAAGAGGTGTTTTAAGTAGGTCGTGATGCATTGCGGGTTATGTGCTTATTAACGTTTTACAGGGCGTAGCTGTATATGGTGGGGCAAAAGCACAAGTCCTCCTATGTATGTGCGCAGGAACTCCTGGAGCGTATACGTGCCACAGAAATCTGACGAGTCCCACCACTCGCAACAAGGTTCAGAAAAACCGGAAAGGACATTAAATGGGCGAATATCATGGGAGAGGCGTAACCAGTGAATGAGAAAGAGTTTGGTGATCTTTCGAGACTATCCCACTGCTGAACACAGGTGCCACATGTTTCAGCTTCGCTGGTTAAACATCCATACGGTGGCCTTGGGTGGAGATTTTACATTTATTTAATGCAATGCAAATATGCTATGCGCATATAACGCACATATATGTAATAAACAGGCGACCGCATAGCGCAGATGCTGGTAATCGATCCCGCGACCTTCGGGTCAGCGTTCGAGCAGCGTAAGCACAAGACGAAAGTCAGCGTAAACTTTGAAGTCGCGCTTTATGCTAAAGTTGCATACAATTCATTCCGTTTGCGTTGTGGGTTCAGTTTACTCAAAAGCGCGAAGTGGGAAAATTAAATGAAGAAATCGCACCGTGTTTTCCAACAGAACAAAAGAAAATGCTTCAGGCTTGTCTAATTGGCAGCAATAAAATTCCATTAACCCTAATTGGTGAGTAAAAACAGCGAGGGGTTTAGGCAAAGGAGTCGAGGAGCAGTGAAATATACAGCCGGATTGACACAATGAGCTGCTTTAATAAATATCACTCCAATTATCAATATACACTTCCAGCGTTCCGGAAGTTCAATAATTATTGCGGAACTAGTCAGCGACGACAAAAACGATTCCATCAGCAAATAGAAAAGTGAGAAAGAATTATCACTGAAACAGCGACCGCAAACATCATCAGTAAGTTTTGAACACGAGACGATCACTGATCTGAAAGACATTTTGCAGGAGCTTCAGAAAAGGAACAATGCGCTGGTGTTTTAAAACCTGACCTTTCGTCAAGTTCCGCGGACAGAACATATCTCTAAGCAGCTGAGGTACTTTTCGCTACACCGACAGGCGTAGAAACAAAGGAACGTGAAGGGAGGTGGTGTAGCCCAACACGAATACCTGTTGGGCTATATTGTGTCTCAGTATAATGGGACACAGTATGAAACAGCATAGGGCATACCTTTTTATGTCTTATTTTTTATTTAGTTATTTATTCATTCATTGAGAAAATACTGTGGAAAAGAAGTCCAAGCAGGGTCAGCAATATACGCGCCATACACGCTAAATAAGAGTTTTGATTATCTCCGTTGACAGCGCAGCTCTGGCCGACTGGGATCCCCCAACGCGATCTCCTGCCGCTGACATGAGCTCTCGCTGAGTGGTGCCCCGTCCTCGGACTCCTGCAACCATCTTTCCTATCTCCTCTTTACTTCCGTCGCTCGCGGTCCCTGCGCCTCGCTCTCTCCATCTTCCCTCTATATATACCTTTTAATACTATCATTTTAATCCCTCCTCACCCCCATCTTTTGTGAGCTACTGTTGATTGTCACACTCTGATGCAGACATTTAAAGGGCCGTCACTTTTCTCTTCTTTTCCCGCCAAGAATCACATAAGTTTTGATTATTTGCAAAGCGCTTCTCCCAAGGGGAGGCTTGCCAATCCTGCCACTATGATCCATGCTCATGAAGGCACTCGCCAGTGTCCATAATATTGTGTGTGTGTGTGTGTGTGTGTGTGTGTGTGTGTGTGTGTGTGTGTGTGTGTTTTAGGGGCGAAGCTCTTTATAGCGGCACCCGTTCGTCCCTCGTGGCCGTCGTACTAGAGTGCAACAAGTATAACATTTTGACCTCCGAGGTGGTGCCGGTGCTGGATTTCTTCTGTGCTTTGTTGAACACTGAAAGAAAGTGCTCAATGTACATGCTAATGGTTGCTAAGGGGGAATGAGAGACAGGAGAATTCGGTTTAGTTAAAGCGCACGCTGCAAATTTTTTTATTGTTCAACAACGCACAGAAGACAAGAAAGGGTTTTCACGTTACACTCGCTGGGCCTAACCTCCTAGGTTTTAGAAAGGTTTAGCGAGCGTTGGGCCACAGTGCCATGAATACGGAGAACTAGTATATACCATGAACTCGAGGTGGTTAAACGTGGGAAGCAGAGACGAAGCGCAAGCCGTAAGAAAGTGTGCGTGTGCCTCCTCTCGTTCAGTCCTTGGAATGTCCGCTGGATGGCGGTGCTTCTATATGAGGAGTATATGGCGGTGCTTCTATATGAGGATGGCGGTGCTTCTATATGAGGTGCGAGATGGTGGTACTTGGAGTGTTGAGTAGGTGGACGAATGGACACACAGACAGATGCATGGACGGACGCACGGACGGATGGACGCATGGACGGACGCAGGAGCGGATGCATTGACGTAGGCATGGACGGACACACAGATGAACGTACGGACGCACAAACAGACGCACGCCCGGACGGGCGGACGGACGCACGGGTGGCCACACAGACGCCCGCATGGATGGAAGAAAGCAAGAACGAATGGACGGACGGATGCTTCGTTCCACTATCCAGCATTCACTCCGTGGATATGATGCCATTTTTTTTACTTTGAGTTGCACTTCATGTACAGAAATTTGGAAGCACCGTGCTACTATTGATACTGCTTACAACGTTGGAAACAAACCACAAAGACATCAGAACGAGAGACAACATTTGCAGCCTCAAGCAAGTCTGACATTCCCATAATCTCGACAGAGCATTCGGCAACCACCGCTCAACGGAGCCGCAGTACATACGCGCAAGTTTCGAACCATTTCCCATGAGAATCCTTTGGAGCGGCTGTCGACGTCGTCACACTCGTGACGTCATAAGAGTACGACTGCTAGTGAGAGCTGTTTAGTGGAAGTCCTCCGAGCTGAAACTGGACATTTTCCTGTGACCTTGGGAATACCACATAACCATTTCGTGCATTGGCAACTTCACTTTCTGTTTCTGTCAGCGTTGAACGTCATCAACTTCCACGTCACTGCACTGTACATCCCTCGACCACAACAAGAAAGGTTTAGTTTCATGTTGATTTGCTTTCTAAATGACCCTATGGCTCTCACGGGTGATACACTTGTTCGTTTGGCAACCAATTGGGTTCTCAGAACACTATACTTTTTTTTTTAATTGCAGTCCTAATATACGTTCAAGCAATGAACACTTCCAAATCTGCAGTATCAAATAGTACACTTGTTTGAACTGATCCCCACCTTCTCTGATTTGTATTCCATCAATCCACTCTTGTTTCGACTTTACTTCCCTTTTACGGCGTTAGGAAAGCTTACGACATGAAATTCTTCCGTCGAATATGTGATGACAAGCGTGAGGTATTGATAATCTAGTGGATGCCTTGTCGCACAGTTATCTGATTCGGTTTATCACATGATGGAGACAAAATGTACTATCGCTTTAACGCAGTCTATTCTTGTGGTTTTTATCAGAAGTTAAATTGCTACTGAAGATATTGCTTTCATAAAGGTCCACCTGGTTGCTGTATGGTACGGTGCTCGGAGGATGAGACGAAAGTAGCGGGTTGTATATATCAGGGCCCTGGCACTCGCGTTTTGATGCAGGTGAAATAGTACACGCCTGTGTATTGTGTGATGTCATTGGACGTCAATGAACACCAGATAGAGGCAATTTCTTGAACTTCTTGAATTTCTTGAACTGCGACGTCTCTCATGATCGTGTCATGATTCGGCACGCAAAACCCCAGATGCTAATTGTAAGGTTAACATTATTTCTGATTTCGTCATGAACGAATGCTGATATCAAATATGAAATTTCTCAATACACTTGTCGGTCTTGCCTTATTACTCTTACACGTGCGTCGTGACAACCCTGGGGAAAAATGAAGTGTTTAACATTATAATGGGCTAACCACGCCGTGTAGCCTCAACTAGTCATGGTTAAGCGAAAACGTTGTATCGTTATCCTATACCGAACGTGGAGGTGAATTTGCGTTAAACGGTTTAATGATCCTCTGTGATCTCCTTTGCATTCAGTGGCCGACAGGCCGTTGTCGCTTTCATTAAGTAACGGAACCGTCTGCCAGGAGCCGCCGTGTACATATAAAAAGAAACAATAATAAAAGGCATTCCAGGCCTGAAAGCAGAGCAGGGGGAAAACCCCGAGCAGGGTTATTGCTTCGTCGCACCTTGTGCTGTTGGAACTGTGACAACGAAAGACTAGCCTTGCAGGTATACTTCAACTTCCACGCTCGTGTAAGCTTGTTATCAGCTGTCCTGAGCATTGCTACAGTTCCTTCATAATGTTGCTTGCTAACTAGGTCTATCATTAAGTCGTTTTAGAACTGGCATAGTTACAGAAAGGTCCGGTCTACACAAAAAGTTGCTGTTCATGCTTGTTTTGTTTATTCGTGCCTACAGCATTACTCTCGGTCTGCAATAATTGCTACAGACAGGCACAAAGGAATACTTAAGGTTGAAGAATGAATTTAATTCATTCATTCATGAAAATGTTTCAAAGAAAAATTAATAAGCAGGAGGTCCCAAAGCACAAGGCTGCAAGGAGACATCCTGCACTAACTTAAAAGACATGCAATAAAGCACACTTGTCTTCCTACTAGCGTGCGCTCTCTTGTCTTCGCCCTCGCAGTCATTAAAAATCAACTTCGTCGCTAACGCTACCGCAAGTTGTGACGGAGAGCGTAGTAAAGTTTCGGGATGCACGCACAACAGAACGGCTCGCCGTCAGTGTCGGCAACTCGCCGCCGCCTCAGGACGACAGCATCAGTCGCAACTCCAACGACAGCGGCCAAGTTGTCGCGCGCGGTTGGTCGATAAGGGACTTGCCAAGCTCGGCGGGAGCCCGGGGAAAGCCGTCGCGAGAGAACGTCGCCCGCGGAGTCGCGTCGACTGCGCCGGCGAAGGCCGCGGTCACCGCTTCAGCGGCGGCGTCTGGGTCACGTGCCTGCCTGACGTCAAGTTTGCCTCGTAGCCAATGAGCGCGTAGCGGCTGACGGTGACGCAGCGAGCCGGTCCTTCTCTCGCTCGGCCGTCCCGTTCGGTGGCTGCCGGCTTGCAGCAGCAGACGACGCGTAGCTACGTTGCGGACGACAGCACGCCGGCTGTCCCTTCTCGTTGCGTTGATTGTTGTTTTTTCTTGTTGGCCCCCGTACTGGTAGTGCTATAACGTAGGCTGCACGCGGCTCGTCACGTCGTCCAGTGCGGCACTCAACGCGGACGGTCCCCCTCCAGCCAGTCCACGGCACTCGGTCGTCCCGGCGTGGTCGTGGTTTCGGTGCGTGCATGCTCGACACGTGCGTCTCATTACCTCGGTGTGAATCCTCGGCGGGGATCAGCGAGTGCATGGCGAACGGTGGTGTGCATTGACCCACTCGAATCATCGGGTGGCAACACCGCGCGAGGATTTTTAACCACGGGTCGAGGAATACCGGTGCCCACGAACTGGCCACCATTGAGGGCACCGACGTACAAGACTCTGGGAGCGACCTCCCGTCCTTCCAGACGTTCAGGTGAGAACTCGCACGGCTTTGTTTTTGTTCACGATTTTCTTTCTTCACTGTCATCTCATCCAATGGGCAAGCCCGGAGGCGGGAGGGGGGAACATATATACATCCGCGTTCTCTGTCTTCTATTCGTGGCGTTGAGTGTTTTTAGAGGGTGACAACTGTACGCATTTTGAAATGCGCTGGATTTTCACCCTGTCGAAAATTCGAGAACAGACACACCTGTGTACACGTGAGCAAACGCCATACCGAATGGCATAGACGATGTAACCGGCTACAAATGTTCTTTATAGCTCCGTCAAGGAATGCTGAGCACTCATAAGAAACCACCAGCTAAGGAGTATCCGGCCCCGTACTTGTGCACTAAATTCTCCTAAAAAAACAACAATAACACGAGAACGTAACATTCTGCAACAATGCGACCTCTATGCGTAGAATTTTTTTATGCTTGGATATTTTGTTTTACCACTGGCTTTTAACTAGCCTCCCTCCACTATGTCTCTTTTCAATATCGCATGTGTATTTATTCTGGGCGTCTATTAGGCACATGCTTTGCAGTTCATACATGTTCTTCAATATGTGCATTGTTTTGCATTGTCAATTGTGGTGTTTACTGCATGGAGCTCGCCTAAACTGCTGCGTCAAAATATACACGCACACTTGAACGAACGCACGCACATAACATGTGATTGCCACCCCGCCCCCTTTCCGCATAAAAACTTCTGTCCACTCCCTCACCTCGCCGCTTGTCCACACTCTATTGTCGTGTCTGTTCGATTAAGGGAGAACACCACGGAGTTTTTTATGGAGAGCGACACCTACTAAAACCCAAACGTCGTCGTATGGCAGACGCGGTTAGGCTGCTTCTGAACGAAGCCGTTTTATGCAGGTACCACGAATTCAAGGCATCTTAATTGCGCTACGTAAATTACTTGTATCGTTTTTTTTTTTTCATATTTCGCGATGATGTGCTGAAACAAGTACAAGTCCCTCATGTAACAGCGGCACGACGTCGTTTAGTACATATTAGTTTTTGCTTAGCACATTTAGACAATTTTTAACAACCCATCTGACTACAAATATAACGAGTTCGACACGATTACGCTTGTCGCTAAGAGGGACTTACCGCCTCGACGTTATTTGCACAAGTTTAAACTGTTTTGGAGTTGTGTAAGATAAAGATTAACAAAGAACAAACGTGTAAAAGCTAGGAAGAGTGGATGCAAGAAGATTAGACAACTTCGCGTGTGCTAGCTCGCCGCGGGTATCTCGGAAGCCGCTTCCGCTCGAGTACACAAAAATGTTGCCACTTCAAGCCCTCAAGTGAGGGCAGATGGCAAACAGTCGGCATCGGCGGAGTTGGCTGGCTAACTGCAAACAGTGATGACCAAACAAAAGGCCTTTAGTTTTCAGTGCTCCTTCTTTTATTGCATGGTGTTTAATGAGCCGAACCCGCGCATGGACATTGGGCCACACCGAAACGCAGGGCTCGGGAAATTTCCACCATTTGGTGTGCCGTAGCGTGCAATCACATCGCACAGTAAAAAGGCCTGTGGCACTTGGCTCGCCATCGAAACGCGACCGCCGCAACTGGGGTCGAACCGGCGACCTTCGCGTCAGCCGCCAAGCACTATACCATGCACTGAGTCCAACCGGCTTCTTCTTGAACGCTGGTTCTTTTCCCTAGCCTGCCATGTAAACAGTGTCGAAATAGCCAAGCGCTCCTGCAGAAACAACCCTTGATCGAACCCAACAAATCAACGCTTATGAAAAGAATAAAAGAGCGCTTCCTCGCGGAGGCGATTTACTTCCTTTATCGGCCACGGTCATCTAAAAGCCCACGAGAATCCGCGGCCGATGCCCCGAATTCGGAGCCCTTCGTGCCCATTCCTCGCCTGCTCAAGGCACGCCGGGTTTCGTTCGCAGGGGGCGCGGCGCCCTGAAAAAAAAAAAAAAAAGCGGTTAAGCCGTGTTGCGTGCCACTGTTGAAACTTTGTTCCGATTCGATGGTGTTTCTGTACACGATATTCGACACAGCATCCGCGCTGTTAGAAGTGTGGGATACTCGTTACCGCGAAGAGTTTCGGCGCAGCTAAGCGACCGAGTACCCTTGCTGTAATGAAAATGACCTATTCACATCTCCTGTAACAGAAGTGGAGTGTATAAGGGCGTTTGTGTCAAGTTCGGAAGACACGTTATCGCGTTTTTTTTACCCTCTCTCATTCAAGAACGGAGGAGAGAAGAGGCAGGCGTGCATTAAAACGTTGCTAAGGCAGCCACCTTTAAATAGCCTGGTCTTTGCGTAGACATTGTTTTGCTCATATTAACCGGCACGGTATTAGAGGCATTTTGAACTTATGACTGACGTTAACCCGACACTCTATCTCACGACCTGTTGACCCCAAGTATAAACTGCTAAGGAAACTACCGATGAAGTCGGTCGCAACTGGGTGTCTTTCGGAAGTTGGTCACATTCATGAACGCATTGCGAACTATTAGTTCCTCGAGATTCGTAAACTTTCAGATGTGAGGTTAGTGGTAAAATAACTTTATGATCATGGTGACCGCAAGCTGTTTTGCGCATCTCGTATCGAGCGTCCTTCCTCTCCCACTGCGACTTTGTCATCTTCCGTGCGCGTGTGCGTATGTGGGTGCCTCCGTGTGTTCATGATAACCAATTTGTCCTGCATCAACACGCGTACAGGGTACGTATTTTCCATTTGGTTAGCTGGGCAAGCACGTGTCAGGTGTAGTGCAAACAGTCTGATGCGCATCGCTAACGATAATATCATTATCTCGGAACGTCCTACTGGTTCAATTCTTCTTAATTTGTTTAGTCAATGTGAAAATGGGTGGTTACACAACCGTTCGGCAATAACTTGAATGCCCAGTTGGCAGTGGGAGCTAATGCCTGTGACGTCTTCATGGCATCCCAATTGTGCCCACAAATTTAAGTGAATTTCCTGTTGTTCATAAACAGTATTAGGGAGATATTTAAGCTTTTGCAAAAAAAAAAAAAACATTCCGGTGTAACATTATGGGAAATTCTGCTCATTCACAAGAAAGATAGCACAGTCATTTACGAGGCGAAAGTTCAATGCTAAGCAAAAATACGGCGCTTTCGCTCCCGTCTCTGCAGGCCGGATTCTGGGACTCATTGTAAGTGCAGATGTACTTGGGTTTAGGTGCTCATCAAAGAGTCCCAGGGTGTCGAAATTTATTCCGATGCCGCTTGATCGAATCGTTATTTCGCGCGAAAAGCTTAACACGTAAAAAAAAAGGCGGGGGGGGGGGGGGTGTTCGTTCTCTGTCAGTGCTGATAAGCACAGCGGCGACGGCTGCGGCATAATCTGCTATGCACGCTATAAAATTTGTCGCCGACTAATTGTTGTGCGGATTGGACTATCATTTATGCGGCTACGTTGGCGGCTGACGGACTTGAAAGACGCAACGAGCGCTGCGTTCAAAAAATGCGGAATCGACGATGACAGTTTTGGATGGCATTGCGAGATGCGCCGCGGTGAGAGTGACCGTCGTAATAAAAAGAAAAAAAAAAGCGGCTGGAAATCGACTGAGATCCGTGAGTGACCTTGGCGCCAGTTTTCAAGGTCCGGCGCTGTCGATCGATCGAACATCTCGCGGCGAGCCTTCCGCAATCGAACTCGCATCGCCTAATAGGTTTGTTTGTTTCTTTTGCTTTTCATTGCTTTTTTTTCTTGTTCTCGACCTTCCGCGATCGTCGGAGTCCCCTCGGGTGCTGTGTGTGTGTGTGTGGTGTGTGCCTATGCAGGCAGTAAAGCGCCCTGACGCCGCCGACGCCCTACGGCACTATTACGGGTTCCCGGCGCTGCGCATGTGCGAGCGATTCGAACAAGGCAGAAGCGAACGCCTCCGATCTCCGCACCGCTGCTGTAAAGCGCTCGTTGCAACGGCCGTAAGCTCTAAGGTTACACCGAGTGAAATCGACATCCGCTGAAAGGAATACAGTTACTTATATTATTCTTTTTTTTTTCAGTTCATCGTACGCTAGGCATAGACCTTCACGGCAACAGCTGCTGCACATTACAGTGAGCTGTGTTTCTAGTAACCTCAGCACGTAATTAAAACTTTCTAGGCGGCAAGGTTTTATTACATTGTAGGCCCGTGTGTTCAGATTTGAGTGCACGTTAAAGAACCCCAGGTGGTCAATATTTCCGGAGCCCTCCACTACGGCGTCTCTCATAATCATATGGTGGTTTTGGGACGATGAACCCCACATGCCAATCAAATCAATCAATCAATCAAAATTTTATTACATTCGCATCAAAGGAGCTTGTTGAGTTCCAGCAGATTCATTTAACGGGACCGTTCCTTCACGGCTTATCGTAGTGAACCCCATCATCTTCTTTTAAACACACACACACGTTTCAGGAAAATGAGTGTGTGCCAGCGTAATGCTAGTGTTTCGCTTTTGCTTTGGTAGCTCTGCATGCACATGCTACTGCTACAAGTTGAGTGGCGGATTTTCTTTCTCAAGATCCGCGAGATTCCAAGATGGTGGTATCCATGAACCGAAAGCTGTATCACGTGTGCTCGCTCATGCGGCACGTGACTGGGCTGGGGGAGTGTGTGTGCCATTGTACGCAGTCGCATGACGTCATAGTGTCGCTAGATGGAGTTGTGAGCGTTGAAAACAGAATACACCTCATCTTTTTGTCTCATTCCCTCTCTTACTTGGCTTAGACGCTTACGTCGACGCAGTCTATTACTCGGGGCTCGGGTTTGTTCTCCTAATGACCGCGCGCAGGGCGGAGTGGGTTATTATAGGCGGCGTACACATTCACCCAGCTGGAAGGAGGGAAGACGCACGCATCTAGAAAAGACGAAATCACTGGCGATCACACCGACCAAGGAATGAGAGAGTGCAGCTGAAGTAAAGTGCTAGAAAGAAAAATATAATAAAAACCGCGCTTGTTGCGAAGGATGCTTAATAAAATGGGCGCCGAGTGGAGACGCGTGGCCGTAACCAAAGCGAAGACGCTTATGAATGTACACAATATTCAGGTGCTGAGCATGGTACCCACCGCGGTTGTCTAGTGGTAGTGCAGCATTATACTGCTGAGCCGAAGATAGCGGGATCCAATCCCGGCCCTGGCGGCCGCATTTCTTTGGAGGCGAACTGCTATCTCGTCTGCTGATATTTTGGGGCGCGTTAAGGAAGCCCAGCTTATCGAAATTTCCGAAGCACCCCGTTGTGGCGTCTCTTTTATTCCTATCGTGGTTTTGGCTCGAGGCACCGAGTTTTACGGGCACATGATCTGTGCACAGTAGAAGAATATGTGCCCCCAAGGCCAGAGATAGGTAGCATATGATGTCGTGGACGTGGCCTCTCAAGTCTAAACGTATACTGGCACTTGAAGGTGGCGACTTTGGATGGCAAGCAAGTTCACCTGCTTCTATGTCACAGCGACGTGGCACGACTGCCTCTGTGCATATGTGTGACTAAATAACCTGATTGCAAATGTCGCGGCCCCGGCGAGGCCGGTTATGCAACACGGCGGTATCGGTGACGTCAATGCGATCCATCTATACGCACACTGTCGCCCATGGATGCCCTGCCCAGTGTGGAAGGAAGAGGCGAACTTTTCCTGTTTGTCGCTGGCCAGGCGACGTCTCTAGTTTCCACGCGACGCGAGAAGATGGCTTAATTGGCCACGTGGCGAGAACGTTGCGCGGTAGTCGCGCACAAATGACTGACGAGGTATCGCACTTCCCTGATTTATCAGGCGAGACCGATCCTTCCTCAGTGCCTGCAGTAAAATCTTGGGAGCTGCATGGTGCTAAGCGTTACACACGTTGTTCCCGGATAAGCGCCTTGCATTTCGATGGAGGTCGAATTGCGAAAAGTGCGTGCTCAGATAAACGCGCGTGTGAGCGGCATTTTGCTGGCTCAATATTAAGCCGATGCAGACTGCTGTGCTATCGCCGAAGGATGAGCGTTGCCTGGAACCTCAGTGTGAACCGCTTGGCTTAATACAGTTATAGTGGAAAACAAATAAGGGAATGATTAAATCAATAAATACGTCATAGTATCGGAAACCAGGATTAGGCGCTGTAGTGTGTAGCACGCAATTTGGCGATGTGAAAAATTGCAAGTGCATGACTATCGTCGCAAAGGGAAAATAGCTATTGAAGAACATTGTAAATGGTAAACACGAGGTTTTGTGTGTGCTTGTTTCTCAAAATCGTCAAGCTTAGCTTGGTGCGCTTATACGTGTAAAATGTGCGTGCGCCTCGGCAAGGTGCCCGCTATATCATACGGGCTCAAGATGCGGCGGCATACGATCGTTGTTCGTCGAAACGCGTGTTCGTGAGCTGTGTTGCTCTTTCGTAAGACCGTATGCTCAAATCGCTAATACCGCCTCCTTGCCTCGCGCTCCTGCTGTGAACCTCCGCATTAACGTCAATGCATCTCTTCCAGAAAAACTGTAACCGCGGCACAGCGCGGTGCTGCTCCATATGTTCCAAGCATATCCAGCACCCAATGAACACGTGGGACGGAACTTCGCATGCGCCGCTGCTAAAGCTAAGCGAAAGCGACTCCGATGAAGCAATCGCCTGATGGCCGCTGTACGCGTTATACATTTTTTTCAAGCAGCTTGTTTAGCTTTTATTCCTCGTCTAACCCGAGTCATGATCGTCAAATACGTATACGTGCATTTTGAAACGACGTTTTTCTTTATTTTCTCGATTCCCAAATGTATCATTCCTGCGTTTCGCCATGCTCTGAAAGGCGGTGCGCTCCAATGGTCGGTGAATTTCGAGCCTCAGACGTCCGCACACCTGACTGTGCGACACGTGTGCACGCTAAACAAGATTATAACGCTCACCTTACTATGAAGCGCGCGACATAGAACTAGCTCCGTTAAGCTGCTACGTTGGTAGTGTCCAACTTGTCGAGTGACGGCAAGTTACAATCATTCTTTAATTGGCGTATATATATATATATATATATATATATATATATATATATATATATATATATATATATATATATATATATATATATATATAAATATATATATATATATATATATATATATATATATATATATATATATATATATATACATATATATATATATATATATATATATATACGTTCATATCAGCAAACACGTATCTGCCACACAAATTCGGCCGATCAGTGCACCGTCGCTACCACCGTCGTGACCAGACAAATAGATTAAACATATAGTAAATAAATAAAAGCGTGTGCGTACCTTTCATCACCATGCCCGCCGATCTAGACAGCACGTAAGTTTCTAAATTTGTTCGAAATTCTGCGTCAGTTCGTGTCAGGGGTTAAACAGCTTCGCCAGTCTTTTATTCACATTCAAATATGAGAATAACTGTTGGGCTTTCACGTGCCGAAACAATGATATGAATTGTAGAGATGCCGCAATTGGACTACAAATATTTTGACCACATTGGTTTTTTAACCTGCACCTAATTAAATTTAGTACACGGGCCTCTGGAGCTACGCCCCCTTAAAAATGAGACCACACGCCGGGATTCGATCCCGAGACCTTAATGTCAGCAGTCAACACCTTTAGAGACCCTGTTCGCAAACGGCAGCCATTTGTTCGGAACACAAAGGTCTAACAGGGCACTCCTCGATATTACGTTCGAAAATATTTCGTGCTCTCCCGCATTCGTTCGCGGCAACAAAACTCAGAACTGATCCCGCATAGAAAATCCACGCGGCCGCGGCTGCCACGAAACGCAGAAAATCTAGAATTGTCCGTCCGTGCACGGCGATTTCTCGTGCGTCAAGTGAAGTGCCTAATGTATGCCACCCTGACCCCGAGACGCACTGGCGGTCATAAACAAGCCTTAACCACCTCCAGTCACATGCGGAGGCTGGAACCCGTAGACTCGTCGTTAAAAAAATAGTAATAAACGATGGGAAGCTTAGAAACAAAAGGCACTACAGCGTATATACGGGATCAGCACAGTCGAACGTCAGCGAAGACGCTGTGGTCCGTTGGGCGCATGCAAGGAGCGGGAGGTCATTTGCATGACCGCGCTTTTCTTTTCCTCAACACGGCCACCAGTCCGAGACCGAAACGAGCGTTATCGCTGAAACAAAAGAGAAACAAGCGACGTATGCGACAAGAAGATGAAGAAAAAAAAGCCGGTCCTCGACGGTTCTCGGGGCGATAGAATCTTTTGAGGGCCTAAATAAGGGAAGGTCCCGCTAGCTTTGCTGGTGGGTTCGCGTGCACCGCGCCATACGGCGTTATACGGTGAGGTCCTTGTTGTTTGCGCCGCTGTTTAGCATCCACGTGTGACTATGTTCGAGACCACGCACCGAAGAAGCAGCAAGAAATCGGCTCTGCAGTCTTCGCTGGGGTGCTGTGTGTGGCGGGTTTCGCACGTCGGTCGGCGTGAAATCCGTTGGTACGGCCCGTAGTGGATTCTGTGGCGTTAGCCGTCACCAAAGGATTAGCCGAAGTAGCTTTCGTTTTTCTTCTTTTTTGATCCTCATCGGCGTATGTTTGCGTCGTCTGCTAAGGAACGCTAGCAGACGGCTCGACGTCCACCGTGCGTCGTCTCCTGAGGAAGGAAAGAAGTGTCGTCTGCTTCGAGGCGCGCGGGGGCATCGGCACTTTCGCTCACTTCCCGCATTACCATCTCTCTTTTTTCTTTTTCCTGTAAGACTTTCGTCTTCTAGTTCTTTCTCGCCTCGCGACGTTGTTCTAAAGTGCGCCGCGTGCCTTCGTTTTTTCTCGCGTTTCCTTTCCCAAAGCGTTCGGTGAGAGCGACAGGCATGGGTGACGTCCCGATGCCCGCGGCTTATTCCCGCGCCCCCTTGTTTCGCGCCCACACATGCATACGATGTCGTCGTGCGCGCCTCCGGTCGATGCTGTTGTTCGGTTCGTCGTCGTCCGACGCGACACCCGTTTTATAACGGGTCTCTTCAACTTTCCCTCTTAACTCCGCCCTTGGAACGCATATTGTGTATCTATTGGGCGACGCGACACGCGCACTCCGTCTGCTGCTCGTTTTGTTCAATGTTTGTTGCCGTGGCGTAGAAGCTGCATGACGCCGCAGTTTCCTCTTAACGACGCGTTCTTTGACCCCATCGAGCCGCTGCTCCTCCGAGAAAACTTCTCATCCATCCTGCCTGCGAAATCCTTCACTGCCGTGCCTCTATGGTACTTATCTCACACTGACTGACGTCACGTTTGTTTACTGTCTCGCTTACCTTATAAATGTGCATCATCGACGTGGACACCGTGCTTTGCGTGCTCCCATGATGCCTACGTGTGCTAAACCGTGCGAATGTATAGTTAGCGGTAATGGCAGCTATATGTTCTGCTGATCGAGCGTGATGTCGCCGGTTGGATTCCCGACCACGTTTAGTGGCTCGAAATTACTCTGAAGTGCCTCTTAATCAGATGGTTGCCTTGGAACGGCCGCTATGTAACTCACCCGTTGTATGGCAATTCTGAATACGAATACTTAAGTTTAAATACCTGTTTCCAGATTTAACATTCTGCATTAATACAATGTCTTAACTGATGTAAATAAACCAATTAATCAGTTGTGCAAACGTTTAAATGCCACGCCGAAGCTCCCTTCAACTTTGGGCTGACGGACTTCGTTTTAACGAAAGTCAGTGCCGAACGCATTTCAAGACTCTACCCAGCACCTCTCAAATCATACTGAGCACATCACCAAGTGCAACCTGTCATTTTGGAAACGCTAAACTATGAACATTTTGCACCATAGCGTTACTGTGGCCTTCGTTATCAGCTTCGCCAACGGCACGCCCCGGAGCCGATCGCAAAGACCATGATCTTGTAGGTAGACAGCGGCGCTTCATTACCATGTCACGAATCGCGACGCTGACTACAGAGGAGGTTTTAACAAGCGTATTACCTCTGAAAAGAAGATGAGAAAGAAGACCTTGAGGAGGAAGCACTTGAAGAAGTACTGGTATGCTTGAAGAAATTAAAATATGACATAGTGACTGAATTCATGACCGCAGCAGCCGCAAGTGTGTATGTTCGCAGGAAGAGGCCACTGCATTCTCCACAGCAACCTTTTTAGGCTTAACTTATCATGATAATAAGCAATGTGACAATTAAATGGACTCGAATTTCACTTGGACAGCCGTCGTTTTCTGTGGCTGTAGATAAAAGCTGCAATTTCAGCTCAGTCAACTTTCACTTCAACGCTTCTTTAGGTCCTTTCAATCAATAGGAAGTTGTGGGCTCTTGCGTACTGAAACCACGAAGTGATAGTGATCGACACTGTAGTGGAGGGTTCCGGATATGCTAACACCGTGGCCTTCTTTTACCGGGGTCTACATCGGGGCCCACAGAGCTCCAACATTTGGCGCCATGGAAATACGGACGCCGCAGCAGGGATTCGATCCCGCGACTTTGGGCACAGCGGTCGAGCAGCATAACCACTAGAACATTGTAAGAGATATTCGTTGAAGTGAGGTTTCAGAGTAAAAACTTCCTTGAGCTAATGCACTTATGTATAACTACGGTCCGTTGCAGACGTGCATGTAGACCTATCTTAAACGTGTGCTGTTACGACGGGTCCGTCCAGGCTTTACTGAACATTTGCGGGCTGTGTTCAGTGTAAAACAGCCTCCTGTCTTCGCACCACACCGGTTGCAATTTTTAAATTACTCTTGTGCCCACTCTGCGGGTACTGTAAGAGTCCATATCCGAATGAGAAAACTCAGAAAACTCAGCAGGACCAATTGTACAGTAACCATTGTTGTCGCAATGTTGAAGTCGTTGCCGCTTGCGCCGATGAGCCTCAACATGAAGTCGTACGTACGTGTTTTTTTTTTTCAAGTGTTCACTTCCATGCACAACTTCAAACCGCCACAAACATCCTCTTTCTGACTTCAGATGCGAATGCCTTGTCACGACTGCAAGTACCACAATGTTTCACCCTTGTTTTTGTATCTGTCATTGTGCTGGAGTTGTTCTTTGGTCTAGTGGTGAGTTTTTGGTTGGCAACGACTTTGTTAGAAGTTCGGCAGAGCTTTCGCCGACCAGGCTTTAGATTTCCCGTGCGGGGACGTCAACGAACTTACCTCACCGCCACCTCGCGGGCCTGCTGGACGGCCCAAAGTTGGTGGCTGAGTCTGGGGCTGCGCAAGGGAGCGACGCGCCGCGGCAGAAGGGTTCCAGAGTTAGCGCCTTGCGTGTTTTTGGCACATTCCTAGATCATGTGGGTGAATTTGGCGACCTCAACACGGCACACCTTGCATATATTTGTCGTATATGATTTAGGTTGGAGTCTGTTACGCAGTGGAAGGCTGGCGTACGTGTGTGTCTGCAGTTGTTGTGGGGCCACCACCTGCGTCCAGTTCAGCTTGTTGCTGGGTGGAGGAAAGGTTCAACGGGCCAGGTAGAAGACTCCGGTAATTTCATTGTAGGTCTGCAAACGGTCTTTGGTGCTTCCCCATAGATGACCGTCGCCGGCGTGGTTCGTCAGTTCGCGTGCCTTGTCGTGTGCCGTCTCGTTCAGGCTGCGGTGGGCCTCGTATACCTCTCCCATGTGATACGAGAACCACAGAGTTCTGGTTTGAAGCCCTACCCTCCGCTGGACTTTGCCATTCCGCAGGAATATGGCAGCTCGTTGCGAGATCCTTCCTTTGGGGAAGTTCCTCACCACTTCTCTCGAGTCGGAGAGCACAGCCGGATCCTTGAGCGCGAGCGCCACCACTACTTTCTCCGCTTCTTTCGTGGGCTCGTATGCTAGTTGATAATAAATATCAACTTAAATATAAACTAAATATCAGTTCGGCTTTTCTCGATTGGAAAAGCCAAACGAGAATATCGGCTATAGCGGTGAATAAAATGCAAAACATTAGTAGATATACATTATTTGTCGCCCCCACCAGACGTAGCTATGAAGGTTGTGCGTCGCGGCATACTCTAAAAAGAAGGGTGAGAGAAAAGAAAAAAGGCTAGAAAGAACATCCATAGGGAGGTTCAATGACGCCTTAGCACTCGCAAGACGGAAGCTAAAGAAAAGACAGCGGGTTTTCTTATCAGCGCTACGACTTCATTGAATGTCACAAACTAAGTAGCCTAAAATTCTGTTTTCTTGGATAAATTGTGACGTGTTACGTAGCGAAACCGCGATATATGATTACGAGACGCGCCGTTGTGGAGGGCTCCGGACATTTTCGCCATCTGACGTACTTTACCCTGCAAGTCGCAAAGCACACGACCCACTAGTATGCCGCCTCCATCGAAATGCGCTCACGTTGACCGGGATGGAACCCACTACTTTCGTGTCTGCAGTCGCGAAAACCATGATCACCGTACCGGCGAGGCGGACGCTCCTATGACTAAGGTAAATTGCAAAACCCTCTTCAAGGATCAATCCTTGCACCGGCTTCCTGGGTGAGGCAATCGCTGTAGTGTCCACTTAGACATGTGGTGTGTGTGCGTACTCGAACCTTCATCTCCCCGTGCCGCGATCGACCCTGACCCTATTGATTCAGTCGGCGGCCACTTCAACGCACCATGCGCGGTTCCTGGCGCACACGATCGCATCGAAGCTCGTTCACAAGAGTGCGTGCAACTGACCTTGATCCGCGGCATCTAAGCAACAATGAAAGACGCGTGTGTGTGTGTGTGTGTGTGTGTGTGTGTGTGTGTGTGTGTGTGTGTGTGTGTGTGTGTGTGTGTGTGTGTGTGTGTGTGTGTGTGTGTGTGTGTGTGTGTGTGTGTGTGTGTGTGTGTGTGTGTGTGTGTGTGTGTGTGTGTGTGTGTGTGTGTGTGTGTGTGTGTGTGTGTGTGTGTGTGTGTGTGTGTGTGTGTGTGTGTGTGTGTGCGCTCCAGCGTTACCCAGCTCGTATTGTGTACGTATTCAGGACAGAACTTAGAAGACGATAGTTATAGCGCGAGAGCAGAACGACGACAAAGGGACACGAAGGAGACTTTGTCGGAGTTCTGCTCTCGCGCTGCAACTACCGTCATGTCATACCAACTAGCCTAAACCGCCACACTTCTAAGAACTGAGAAATTGGGCCATTTGTATTTTTTTCCTAAATTAGTGGTCTAATAGTTGTGGGCAAGGAGGCGATTTATTCCTTGGTTCTGGGGGGTTTACGTGGTAAAGCAATTTGGTTATGCACGACGTCGTAGCACTAGGATTTAAATATATGAAATATTTCACAATTGGATGCTGTTTTTAAAAGCCGAAGCATTTTTGTTTGCGTAAAGCAAGGACTTTTGGCGTCTATCTATCTATTTGTTCATCTAGCCGCCTACGTCTCGGTGTTCTCGTGATCACCCGCTTAACTTGGCGTGAACGAAAATTAGTATAGGAGTAAGATGGTTTGACAAGTATGACGCACTTGTCAAGACATGAGTGATGTCACAATTCCGTCGCGTACGTCGTAAAACCTCGGCAGCGTTGTCCCGACGAATGCAAAGAATAAATTAGGGTCCCAACAGGAATCGAACCCCAGCTTTCAGTGTGGCAATCAACTATCCTACCACAGAGCCACGTGGGGTCTCGGAACTGCTTTTCAAACGGACCGTAATAATGTTCGTGAAACGTCAATTGTGGTTGCAGTGCTGGCTATTCCGTTTTATAAACATATGTAAACCTGTGATACAGCCGCCACATCGAGTTAACGTCAGTTGCAGTTAGGTGCCATCCGCTGAAGTTTATTCATGCAGCAGTGTCCACCGCTACCATCCTCGCGAGCGCCAGCGCTTCATATCAGTTTGCCGCTTCTGGTGTTGCTAATGTTCCTGTTGGCATCGTAGCGCAGGTGCCAACAACTGGTTTGCACTTGCTGACGTTATATAAACATTTGCAACTGTTCAAATATGTATGTGCGTGCAACATTAGTTCACATATTAGGCGTAATTTCATAACGTGTTGTTCGATAGAAAAATTACACCATGGTCGTGCTTCGCATAACGTCCAATATCAAGGTACGTCGGATCTGCTAAATTTTGAACATGCACCTCAGCCTAAGTACACTCCAAGTTTTTTTTTTGTTGTTGTCAATGTTGTTGTTTTGTTTCCATTACGCCACCAATGGCATCGGGGCCCCTCTCACCATGAATACTAGTGGAGACCTAGTCTTCACTAAAACAGAAAGATGTTTGACAGAACTAGCAAAACATTTTTAGCGTATATGAATACCCAATGAGTCCATGGAAGTATCGCTTTGTCTAAACTCACCATCGCCTATACGAATGAAATATGGCCGCCGTTACACTGACACTCAAGTGAAACACATTCATGCTTGATTAGGGTAGCGCGCCTTGGCAGTTAGATTAGATAAGTGATTTTAGTATGCTGAACTAGAGCTACATGCTCGTAAAATAATAAGCGGCTGGACTAAATGAATGCTTTAAGCGCGTCGTTATCTGTATATAGCGTAAACGCACAGCACTTGTTCATCGCAATCAGCCATGAACATTCTGCCATTAAACACAGAAACATGCGATCTACAATTATGCCTTACCAATGCAAATTATTTTAGAGTGAACTGCCCGAGGGATGATGTTCTTCGCTGGTTTAAGTACTTCTATGTGACTATTGAATGCCGCGAACCATGACCGTTGGCTGTTGCCAAGGTGCATCGCGGACCAACTGTTGCGGACTCTATCCGCCGCTTTGTTGCACGTGGCACCGTGTTGCTCTTCACCGTGTGTGTGTACACGCGTGTGTCTGTGTGGACACAGGGCTCGCAGGTGGGAGCGTATCGCGACACGAACGTGCGCCCCTCGCGACAGCGAGCCTGTTCATGTGTATCGCATGGTACGCTTTAATTGTCTCCGACAATCTGCGAATTGTGCGCAGCACGTGTGGCGTAAGTGTGGGCACTGCCGGGTTTTTCCAACAACAGGCCAGTTATACCGTGCAGCACCAGCAGCAGCAGTATCAGCAGCTCTACAAAGCAAAATACACAAAAGCAGAATCTAGCACATTGAGAACAGCAGGAAGACAGCAAAAGATACGTCTTCCGTCAACTCTGTTCGCATACATAAACGCAGTGGCTGCTCGCGCCACTACAACAGGAGGCATCCTCGTGCTCTAATGTACGAATCATAAAGCGGGATGCAGTCAGGGAGGGCATTTCGAAGCGAGGCAGAATAAAATAACAAAAAAAAACCCACGAAATTGTGCGCAGCTGTGGAAATTCGTGCCCGTTATGTGCGTTACGTTATAGTACAGCTGGGTAATTCGCTCTGCTGTAGAACGAGGCAGCAGAAGGAATAAGTGCGCGAAACGCCAGATCGGATTCGAGTTTTAGTTCCCGGAGCTCGGCTGTTGCCGGAAGCAGCCTAGCGTCATACAGGTGGCGAATAAATGGTGGGTCCTCATAACTCCGTTGTGTATATTGTATAGTGTCTTTGGCACAACCATCTCGGTGTCCACAAGAGTTGGGCTTGTAGGGTGTGACCTGCAGCCATTTACGCCAATGCCTTATATGACACTATATATTACATGCGGTCATATATCGCGCGGCTGGTCCATGCGTAAAGTCAAACGCAGCCATATATGGCAAAGCTGCGTCATATATGACATCGCCATTATACATATATGCCGAGGTGTTAGCATAGTGGGATGAGCAGCATAATAGGATGACCACCGTATTCTCTCTCAAACTTCCCGACAAGCTTGCTGAAAGTGAGTTAAAATTTCTATGCGAGCTTTGAGGCGGTTTCCGCACTGAAAAAAGTCTAATGTGACCGGACGCGCGCTCTATATCATGCAGAGTCGCGATCGTGCTTCCGTTCACATGATTTCTTTCTTGCACGTCACAGCGGCTCCTGTGTGAATCCCCTGCTGCCAGCAACAGCTGCCGTTCGCAGTTGCGCCCTAACGTTCGCGTTGGATATGGGACGTGTGCACCTTCGACGTTGTTCCATGTGTTCCCGACTAGCGCCGTACCGACGCCCACACCACGCACATGCGTGCTCGCGGCTGCCGCACGTGTGCGCGACCACGTCCGTGTGCTTCACATGCTATTGTCGGTACGATGAAAAAAATGGGGAGGGAGAGATGGGGAGGGTGAGACCCTGCGAAGCAGCTGACTACGACTACAGACAACGTTGCAGTTCCGATGCGCCTTTCGTGTGGAACAGGTGATCTGTTGAGGCCAACCAAACCTGAATGACGACGACGCTCACAGTGAAACCCGACAGCAGTGACGGTGAGGTGTTGCAGCGCTGCACCGAGCCGCCGTGGTGGCACCATTTCGGCGCCCTACACCGACACCAGGAAGCCCTGGTGCTGCACCAGTACGAGCCCGAGCGATGGCACCATCTGCAGTGGCCGCAGCAGCGTGCGCAACCACTGAACCTCTCCGCAATGGCCGCTCAGTGAGAGCACTTTCTTGTCTCGTCTAGGATTAGGATTAGGATGTTGTAGGTAGCCGGCGGATATAGCTTGTCTAGTGCACACGCGACGCGTGTTGAAGCAGCTATGGCCGCCGACGGTTTCTTACCTGTGGCGTGATTGGAACAATTCGAGCCTTTCGAAGCGATGACGACATTATAGGTGCATGTGTAGGCGTGAGTCATTTGTAACTAAATTAAGAATAACAGTTCGCTTCTCTTTGTTTCTTTTCGCCATTGCTCATTTCTGTACTACAGATGGCACTGACGTGTGTGTGACATCATGGAGGACGTGACGTCAGCGCCCTTAGAGTGCGTGGGCCCCATGTTCGCGACTACGAAAACACAAATCGAACTGTGTTGACCAAGTTCGAGCTCTGTAGCAATATGGAGCGGTAATTTGTTTGCGTGCCAAAATATCTGCATTTTTTTTAATTTTAGAGCTCAGCTTTTAGAACCCCGCCCTTTCGTTGAGTGTTGTCGCCGTTGGCGTAACTGATAGAGCGAACGAAGACTAAACACAGCATAGGCGTAGCATTCGAACGTTGCAAGTTTCTTTGGCAATACATAACGAATGTAACGAGTACAACTAGAGAGAGCCAGAACTTCGAGCACAGTTGGAATTTCCCCGACATGAAGCGGAGCTCAGAATTGGCATCAGGAGCTATCGTAATCGTCGGTGAATTTTTCATAAGTGCCCGTTGCAGTCAGAAGACGAACATTGAAGTGCTACAACTGTTCATGTACTACATGCCTATAGATATTTTCAAAACCTACACATTTAACGTATTTTTAACCTGTAATCGGGTACTCTTTCCAGTATCGTTTTGCCACAATAAACATTCAATTTACTGTATTGGCTACTAAGTGCGAAATATTTCTGTATATTTGTATAACCCTATGGTGCCGTTTTAAATAGGTATTTTACAGTGAAATCGTTTCATACTGCCCTAACACCGAGAATTTGACGGATATGTGCCGTTTCTAATACAGCAGTAGCATGCCGCACTCACTTTTACAAATTGTAAGGAATCATTGCCGCTTACTCACGTTTGTCAAATGACCAAACGGAGCAAGTAGGACAATGCGGAAGCATGTTACTTCTTCAGATTGATAGATATAATTCTTAAATAATACTCCCGGGCTCATTAGCCTGGTATGGCCAGACTTGCTAGCAATTCCAGGTTTAGGATTGTGCCTGTGATGTATACAATGAATCCACAAAAAGAATTACAGTACGTAGAACGAGAAACGCCCTTGTATGCGCCAAAATAGTTTTTTATAGAGTTGCTTTGTTAAGGCAAGTGGTCCCCAGACGCACCAGCGGCGCTTTCGTGTTGCGCATCGCATGTTCGCTGCTTTGCCACAGGTCGAAAAAATGCCGCAGCTCGAAGCTCAATCCGCGTTGCAAAGGAAGAGCTCCCTTAAGAGTCTGTCATTCAGCCTCGTAACAGGAACAGTCCCAGGAAGCGTATCTTAAGTCTTCCAGCGTGTTAACCTACATATACTGCTCATAAGTGTATCTGACTCTTATAACGTATTCAGATTCCATGCTGATTACCTCGGTATTATAATACCAGACTGGCATGGTGTCCTAATGTTATGGTCGTATCGTGACATAACGTTGTTGCCACTTCACAACCGTTGTAATGTTGTAGTTGCGACGAAATAGCAAATAAGAGTGGAGGCAAGTGCTGTTCGTGTCACTGCGCTGGCTTTGTGACATCTGCTGCAATCTCTGGAACGAACGAAGCGTGACATCGTTACATGTCATGGCGTATCCATCTCCCTCGGACATATATTTTGGAATCAGTTCGTAGAAAGCAATAATATGTCATATTAGGACAGACGCTGTTTCGTTCACCGCAGTGTTTTATGTGATGTTTCTTGCGTTGTCGTAAAGCAAGAGGAGTGACATGATCATCGCGTTGCGTGTCACCATTTTCGCGTGAATCTAAACGCTTAGATGACACCGTGCCCCCGTCGCACTCGGTTCACCGTGGTGGCGCTGCAAGCGGTGGATATATGTTCGCCGTGTTTGTGCACATAAATGTTAAAATCAACGGTTTATAGGTTGCGGGCCCACTCGCATTAAAGATCTTCGGCTTCCTCGTGTGCATTGACATTGGCAGTCCTTAGATGGTCCAGATATGATGAAAGTCTATGTATTGCCACGTGCGCTTAATTCTCAACTTTTATGTGATTGATCTTCACCTACAAAAGCTGTTACCAGCGCTACCGGTGCACACTGTGCAGTGCTTCTACTTAGAGTTTTTCTGGGCCCGGGTTCACCCGATAACGTGTGCCGTCTCCGCCGCAGTGTCTGCCACCTTCTTCACCGTCACTATGCCGTGTGGCCACATGATGGCGACAACGTAAAAGTTGCAAGCTCACTCCACCTGCTCAACCGCCCGCACATGTTCTATGCGTAATGCTGATGGAAAAATGAGCGAAGTTCACTCCTAAACAGCATCCGGCACATAGGCATCAGTTTCAGGGCAGCAGCCACGGTGGAGGCCGACGTGCTGCCGCTGCGCAAACAGCACCCCGTTCCTCTCCATCTGCCTTGCTCCGTTCTCTACCCGCTCTCTTTTCTCTCTCTCTCTCTCTATCTATCTATCTTTCACAGCTAGACCCGTGCTTTCGCGTACAAGCTGGGCGCGCTCTACGGTGGTCGCAGCTGTGGCACGGTGCTCCCAGAATGTTTGGCACTGCACGTCCGCTGCTGAACAGGTCGCAACAAGCGCAGCTGTGTCCCTCGTGATCAACAAAACAGTCGTCGTGGGCTTCATGTGACGCATACTGAACCGCCAGTGCGTGTGTTTGTGTAACGGCGGGGTTCGCTTGACGCAAACACGCACTCGCACTCTCATAAACAAGTAGAGACGAGGCCAGGACGTATCGGGTATGAGGAAGAAGAAAAGGAGAGGGACGAGGGATAGTGGCTAACTCCCCTGACTGGGCATGGGCCATGGTTGAGGGATCGTCATCATCATTTTTGGCTGCGGCGGTATTGTTTTTACTGTTAGGCAACCGCCACAAGCTGGTTGATGCTAGGTGGGGGGGGGGAGGAGGGGGCATGGGTACAGAGGGTGTAAGTTCGCAATACGAATATTTGTTTTTGGTTGGATGGGGCAGGCAGGCAAGAATATAAGGAGACTGCCCCTCGCCCCCCTCCCTCCATCTTTGCGTATACTACCGGCGCCGCTGCTGGACGCGGAGGATCGGGCAGGTTGGTTATAAGAAAGCAGGGGGCTGCTTAAGAGAAGTCGTTTAGCTTGCAGAGAAGAAGCATTAAAGCAAAATGCATGAATGGAAAGAAGAAGAAGAATACACGAAAGAGAGGGAGGTCTTCTTCATCCTCGTGGACGCCGCGTTTTTCTCCCCATTTCGGCACTCGCCTCGGTAGCTCTTCCTCTCGACGAGTTTAGTTCAAGAGCTCTGTGCGTGTTTCCTTGACCTGTATACGGCCGCACGTGCCAGCGTCACAGCCCACTGCTGGCGCATGAGCACGCGCACAACGCAAATAATTCAAGAAAAGAAGACGGCCTATTAATGGCCCTTTCGCCTCGCTCCTCCCCGCGTGTTGTTCCTGTTTAACAGCGCCTCCAGGCCTGGCGCGCGCGAAATCAAACGTAATTCCGGACCGTAGAGTAACCCCTAACTGCTGAGTGCAGCGTGCTTTGTATATACGATACTTCCAGCTTATGCACTCATTGGTGGCTCTATCGACGCCTCATACATAATTAATGATCTCGCCGTCATCGACGCTTAAAATCCGATCATTCAACGGCCGCGGGCATTATATTCCGTGCTGTGCTGGGCACACGGTATACACTCATGAATGCTGCCGCCATTTCTCTTAACGCCACCTTAGTTAACTGCGCTGAACGTATTATAGCATGGTTGGCGTGATGTAGCATCAGACGCACCCAGGTATACCGCATGCCTGTCTGCGTCTTCTTCGCTTGGCACCAGTTCCCATCGTCAACGCAACACATCGTGCGTCAGAGGAGACTGACTTGCGTCGTTTATTGCGTTGAAAAAGAGGGGGAAAAACAAATTGTAATGATTCTCTGGTTTTACGTTCCGAGAACCACGAAGCTGGCGTGACGGATGTTGTAGTGCGGAACCACCGTTTAATTGTGACTATATACGCGGGGTTAAACATAAAAGTGGCATATTAGCATAGCGCCTCCATGGAATTGCGGCCTGGAATTGAATCCGCAACCATTTGCGCCGCAAGACAATGTCGCTGCGCCGACGCAGAGGGCATTTATCTTGCGTGCTCGTCGTCTGAATTCGGTTTTGTTATCCAGATGTCTTCAAGAAAATTTCAAGCAGTGACCCCTCATAGCACGTATGAGTCTTGTGAACCCGCAGCCAAATGGTGCACGGATTCACCATGAAATGTCGCAGCATTCGTTTTCTCCATAAAGAGGCTACTTATAATAATTATATCTGGAGTTCTGCGTGTCGAAACCACGATATGTTTTGGAGGACCCCGGAAGGTTTGAACATCTGGTGTTCTTTAAAGTTCACTGGCATTGCACACTGCACGTGGACGACCTCTACCTTTTCGCCTTCATGCAAATTCGATCGCCAGGATCGAACCCGCGACCTTCGGGTGAGCAGCCGAGCTCCGTAGCCACCGCTACGGACGACGCATCTTATCTCAGTGCGAATGTTTGGGCGTTTAAAGATTGCATTTACGTCATTATGCAAATGATTGTGTGCTTTGTATATGCAAGTGTAACAGATGCGAAGTCAAATTCTGCAGAACTCGATCGGTGATGGCGATATTACGGGAGTTCTGCGGCGGTCATCGGAATAATTTGCTGCGGCAGGGAATTCCCCCGCATCTCTCTCGTAGCCTTTTTTTGGCGCTTATCTCGCCTTCAAACTCTTTTTATTTTTTTTCAGGCACCCCGATGCTGTGTATAGGACAGCTCCGGCTGTAGTGTACAAGGACGGCTGTCGCAACCGAGCCTTCTCGAAGCAGCAGTGTACGCGCGTAACAAAGCTTGGGGAAAACGCCACTGCTTAGATTTGGGCAGGCTTCGCCCCTAAACACTGCATGGGTCGCCTCTGTCATCACACCCACTTTCGTAGCTATGGAATTACCGGTGCTGACTCTTACGCACATTAACTGGGGCCGCTGGATTTTTGTGTGTTAATCGGACACTGACGTTTTCATAATTGCTTTGCAGTGTCGCCATACACCCTGAAAAAAAAATCCTTTGACTCCGCTTCTACAAATGCGACAGTCATATGTAGCACTCCCTTTAGATAGCACACTGACTTTCTGAAGAGAGTCAACGTCTCCTTGTGAATAGATTGCTGCACAGGTGAATTCCTTATGTACAAATGAAGTCGTAGTTCTTTAAGTTCTTTTTCCGCCCCCCGCCCCCTTTTTTTCGAACGTACCAGGTAACCAATTGAAAAAACTTCTCCTGGTTACGTCCCTGCCTTTTTCATCTTTTTCTCACTCTCTCTCCATTATCATTACTTCTGAGGCTTTGCTAATTCCTTTCGCTATGCTTCTTGAGTTCTTTAACTGTACATTTGTGTTTGCGTATGGCCCGCGTTAAAGTATCGCTGATTGCGATGTAGGAGCCGTAGGCGCTCCGTACTAGCACAGCTTGGACGCGCAGCCTAGCTCTTGGGCTTTCGTGTTATGACATACGCTAAGCTAAACAACGTCGGATACCCTCCATAGCTGCTTGCTGCGCCCGGTGCGCAAACCATGGCTCAGCTCCAGAAGCCACGATTTAAATTTTCGCTACGGTAGCGGTATTTCATAACTCACTTTATATAAACTCCAAAAAGGCTGATTTCCATACCACGTCTGCGCTATTTGTACCAGTTAGTTCTGTAAGGTTGCAGTTCTTCAGTTTATGTGTCGTAACCCATTGAACTCGACGTTTGCCTCGAGGCTTCGCTAAAACGGACGCCGAGCGTGTTGGCCATGCGGTGCGTCCGCAACCCTTCTAGCCTTTGGTACTTCACACGTCCCCATCCTGCCTGGCAGAACGTTGTTTTTGGGACGTCCCGATTCAGGGGCGAAGCTCCTTCGTCCCTACGTGCCGTTTTAGGGACGAAGCTCCTCTTAGTCTACCGTTGTCACGCGTCACGCGTGATTGGCAGTATGCGAGATGGTGGTACATCGAGTGTTCTCTAGATGGGCGGACGAACGGACAGAAGGACGGACGCATGGTCGGAAGGTCGGGCGGAGATAAGCATGGATGGACTGATGGACGCTTCGCTCCACTCATCATCATTCACTCCTCGGATATGCTGTGATTTTTTCATTATCCAGTTGACATAATACTGCAGAGAAACGTCCATTCTTCAGCGTTACAAGCACGCAATTTCGTAGCGCAAAGAGACAAAGTTTAACGTTTACTGGACAAGTGCCACGACGATAATGGGCAGTGCTATATCGTCTGAGCGTACATTTCCTGTCTCCGTAACGTTATATCTGCCCATTCATTCGTGGTGCCAGAACGCCATTCACTCGCGTGGGTGCTCACGACTTCAAACTGCGTGGTGTAATAAATGTATGCGCAGCTTGCGCACGACCAAGTACTTGCAAACACATTCGTTACGTGCCCTCAACTCCAACCGAATGCTTTGGGTACAGAGTAACGGCAATTTTCCCGTTTTATAACAAACAACTCGAGTTCCACGACTGCGGGTCTTAGGAATTTCCTTTTTGTCCTTTTTTTTTTGCTTTAAAACGCCGGCCGCTAACCATGCACCTAGTCGTGACGATTACGGCGCGCAGAGAACGTTTTGTACGATCAGGCAGTAAACAAGCAGTTACTGCGAAAAACTATGCGCCGGGGGGAACCTGAGGGGAAGTGGTCGCGAGATCGGGTGCCCGTGTATCGGGGATGATGAAAGTGTGCCAGCCTTGCATGCCTATAGAGTCGGAAAGGGGAAGTCCCGCAGGAGAGTTCCCAGGGCCTTTCTCTTTTCATCTCTCCAAGCTGTTTTATTATTTACACGAATCATGACGCCGACTGCCAAGATCGCTTAGCGCACTTTCACTGCGTGCTTTAGCTAGAACAACGTCAAAGGCGGAGAGGGTTGCGACAGTATAAACGCGTTTGCGAATGGTTATTTCTGCGTGTTTGTGCACAGCTTGCCGAAAGAACTATATTTACTCGTAATTTGCAGCATAAACTGAAATTTACGTGTACAGTCGTAAGTTTTTAATGACTAGCCTATTTTTAGAATGCATTTCCCTATTCGGAGCGACGTCCACAGGCCTCTATCGCGTCATCTCTAATCTTACTCAGAGGGCCATTTATATGCGACCAGTTCTTTCCGACTCATATGAAGTCTGCTCGACTGCGCGATCCATTTAACGAGGGGCTCAAGTTATTCCGAACCACGGCCAAGATCGACAGAAAAACTGTAACTAATTTATAGTGATAGTCTATAAATGAAAGTACAGGATGTTAAACGTTACACCATGTGGTTGCCCAGGAACGACATCGGAAATATGGCGACAAATGAAAGGAGTCGAGATGGCTTCAATGGTTTTGTCCCGCATTGGTACAGGAGCAGGAGCAGAGGCTGAAGGCTGCACAGCCTGTGTGGCCCTAGCTGACATACCATAACTACATTTCGCTATGCTCTTTATTCTGAAATAGCCATGAGACATTTAAACGTTGATCCAATTGCCTCGCCTAACTTCGTCCAAATATATATACGGGTATGCAAGTAAGACTGCATATGCTAATGTACAAAGAGCTAAATGACGTTACTAGTCTTACTGCTGAATAATCAACATATTTCGCAGCAGCTGTCAGGTACTGCATGGCTTTGACGCTGTCGGGTGCCAGCTCCACGACTAACAAGTGTCGCGTAATAAATAAATAAAGCTGAGAGTCAGTCGGGTATAGTTAACGCTCTGCATAACCGCTTCTGACCTTGACTTTTTGCACTGTGGGCGTTTTAGGAATTGCAGATTCCGCTTTCCTTCTCCCGCTTCTCGCTGAGGAATTTATTTCCTAACACTCGCCGCTTCGTGCTAACGCGGCTTCGAGCTTTGGAAAGAGCCGCTGGGAGACGAAAGCGAAAAATTGATGATTCAATTATCGTCACGCAAGCCGTTGCTCGCACATTAACTATACGGGAATTACGCGTGTTTCGCGCAAACTGCGTGGTTTATACCAGGACGCGTGCCGCTACTCCACACTGCTCCCTTTCGCTCACAGGATTTCGCAGTATGCAGTACATATGTGTACACGCAGTGAGTGCGCGATGGCCGACGGCCGCACGCATACATGCCTTCTTTTTCATGGTGGATAGATAACAGTCGGTCTCGTCCTTGATTCCATGGTGTACTTCCCGTGCGCGAAGCCTGTTGACTCATTCGCAAACTGTGAGTGTGATACAGCTACGAAGGAACCCCTGAGAATTCTTTTTGATCCACCAATGGGGCACGAAATGTCTTGTTGTTTTTTTGGAGCCCCCGCTTGTTCGCAGCGCCGTGACGGACTCGACACCGTGTAATTACGTGCGCGACGCACGACTGAGCTCGGAACTCGCGAGGCCTTTTCATTCTCGTAATTGTTCTTTGCTTCCAGCTTTTTCCCAAGTGCTTAATTCGGCGCCTTAATGAGGAATTTCCGCGTCATCCCCACGGCTTCGCGTTCATTCGTCATGCTTCCACTTCCACTCCTTAACGTCGCTAACTGTTCACATGCAGCGGCGGAGATTTTCGTGGAGGTTCTGTGAAAATTTGCATATTTCACGCAACAACGACCTACGTCCCATGGACTTGTGCTCACCCAAATATAGGGCTCGAGTTGGTAATTTAAACTAAAACACATTCGTATGAATTAGGTTGCACGCCACTCCACCTTGGACGTGTCCCATTTCATTTGTTGCGATTATTATTGTGTTCGCCATGCTTAATAAATGCCATGCCACTTGATTTGCGCGGGATGTAGGAGAAAGAGGTTCCTATAGAAACTTTCTTCTCCTACATCCGTATAATGTGTGACAAATTGCTATTGCAATTTCGGGGACCGTAAAGTGTGTATAGTGTCGGCCGTATAGTGTGTAACAAATAGCCATTCGTCACACACTATACGGCCCACACTAACATCACTATTACTAATTATTATTTGAGATATTTAGACGAAGTTGTGTCCCGTATTGCATTGTACTGCTTTTTCTAATGCTGCAATATAACACTGTAATGTTCACAACAATCATTGTACATTGCAGAGAACAACGCATTCTTGCAAGAAATACAGTCGTACCAGGTCTGATCACAGAGAATTTAGTTTCGCTGTGAAATCATTGACCCCATTAAAAAGTTCTTTATATATATATATATATATATATATATATATATATATATATATATATATATATATATATATATATATATATATATATATATATATATATATATATATATGCACGCAAATTGTAAGTGATCTTGCAGCACGTAAGCTCGCGCTCTGGACGAGCTGTAGTCAGGCTGTACAGATATCGATAGGTAAACTTACTCCTTAGAAGCGCGCTCATAAGAACGAAATGATGAAGTGTATTATTTCTTCTGGAGGAGCGCCTGCGCTATATTCATAATAGCAGCTACACATCAACGTAGAATATATAGGTCTGTTCCCTGTAACGTGCTTCCAGTGTCTAAAACAGCTCTTTTGTTGTTTCTTCACTCCTATATAATGGTGTTCATGTCTGCATGATCACTGCCGTTTCGAAAATGAGAACTTGTCGAATTCGAAATTCGCGCGTTTATTACCTCTAACTACGGGGCTGAATTACCTCGGCCACCCCACAGGACGGATTGCCTCTTCTGTATTAAAGAGAGAGAGGACAATTATTTGTATAAACCTGTCCGAGGCGCTACCTAGGTGACGCAAAACCCTAAAACACATTCTGGAACCTCCTGGTGCGTAATAAGTCCTAGCTTTGTCCCCTTCTTGTATGCTTCCTCAACTCTTCCAAGTGACGCACGCACTGTTAGGGCCCAATCCGCGTTCGCTATTAAAAAGAGAGCGAGCGCGGAAAGAGAAGCTATAGCTGCTAAACAGCGTGCGTGCAATGGGTGTATGGCGTGATCACTATAATTAAATCAAAGAACAATGCATTCGTTGATTTCCAAGACGAAGAGGCAACACCGGTGTAACGTGACCACCAGTTTCCGCGGACTGTTCGTTAGCGAGTGAGGCAAATTTACGCCTGCAGGGTTACAGCGAAGGTTGGCCGTGGGCCGCGATGGACGTTGCATGTATTCCGAGGACGCGATCGTGACGAGAAACCGGCTCGCGGTTGACCGCTATATAAATAAAAAAAAAACACGTCGCGCAACCAACGCTCGATGTTTTGCGTCACCAGTAAGAGCCGAAAGACGTCACCGGTTAGTCCGACAGCTTCCGAGTATGGGACGTTGATGGTCTCTCTCTCACACCGTGGAGATGCTCTCTCTCTCTCTCTCTCTCTTCGGAGGACTTTCTGTAAAAGTCGTCTCCTCCTTCTCGGGGAGATGTGTGTACGTACCTGCATCCGCGGGTGCGCAGAAAATCAGTTGACTATAAACTCGCGAAAAGAAAGGAACGTAAAGAGGTAAAAAAAAACAAGGAAGGTTGGAACGGAGTGAGATGAAACACTTGGGTGACGCTTCATTATGTCCTCTTCTTTTTTAGGAAGCGAATAAGACAAAAAGGGGTAATAACTGAGCCCGCCGCTGTGTGTGTGGGAGGAGAAATCTTTCGGTGCTTGTTCTTCTTTGTGTTTGTCTCACCTTATATAAAACTCTTTTGCTTGAGGTTAAAACGAACACGTGCGCTTTTTTCTTTCTTTCTCGTTTATGTCTCATCCCATGACGACCATTTATGGTCTTGGCTACACCGTCGTCCATTGTTTCGGTGTCGCGGCATGTGACGCCTAAGCGCTGAACAGCAGTGATGGCGACTGTGGGAAGACTCAGAAACGAAACAACAACTGAGAAATTAAAGAAGGTTGGATGATACGGCGTTTCCTAGTACTAAGCGGATCCCGTCGTCCACTCCTTCGAAACGCCGTGTATTGCAGGAGGCACAACTTGCAGGTTTCCAGAGAAAGCGCCACTCTGGTAGCCTCGCTAGCGCACCCTGGCGAACGTTGCCGCTGTGTGTGAGTCTGTGCGACCGGTGTGTTTTCTCTGCGCAGGCAATGGGAAGGCCGTGCGCACTTCATGCCGGCTGCTCAAATACTCTCTCCTTCTCTCTTTATCTCGTTTTCCACTTCATTTCGCGAGTTATGTATACTATGGCCTACATTTTTGCTGCCGACTCCGAAAGCCTGGGAAAGGATAACGTATCTCACGACTCGCGCTGAGGGACGAGTGGTGGGCTATAGTGAGGGCCGTGCAACCAGAGAAAATAAACACACGAATATAACACGAACGCAGTGGCAGCGCACTCGCAGCACCTGAATATTCTCGTGAGTCAGCACGCACCGACATGCACGGAGGTGCCTTTCCGCTGTCAGAGCCGCACAGCGCTGACGTTGTGCACCGTGCGCCGCTTCCTACCTTTGTTTCTGGTAATGTCTCTCGAAGGTTACCCTCCGCGAACGCGCGGGAGAGCCTGAGACGTTACGACGAAACCCGCAATTATAAAACCAGAGACGGTCGTTTAGATTTTTTTCCTCTCGCAGGAATTTTGCGTAAATGGAAGTGTGTTGATTCTTAGCAGCACCAGAGAGACAGCGATGAAAAGGAAGACGTTTATCGAGAACGTGGGCGCGTTGGCAGATTACAAGGGTAGAAACGACTCGGCTCCCTTGGCGCAAAAGGTCTGCGTACGCGGCAGTAGGCCTCTTTTCTCAGCAGCCGTGCCTCACGCACCTTGCCCGTCGCATAGTTCTCGACTTGACCTACAACTGCGTATCACGGCGCTAACGCACCTCTTCCTCCGCCTCCTTTCACTGCATGGCATCTTCCTTTGGAGACGTCGTCATTTTTGTACTCGACGGGTATTCACGCGCCTGTGCCGCTTATCTCGTCAGCCGACAGCGCGCGCCCCTTGCGTGTACACACTTGTACACCCGTACTTAGGCACCACCTCTGCGGCGCGGATGCACCCGTACCGTCCTTATTGTGCGCTCTCTGGAATGGCCCTCCTCTGATCCGTTCTTGCGAAGTGCCGGCCCGACGGGAGAAATGGAAAGCGACCTTGGCCGCGCGAAACTGCCGCTAAGAAGCCAGCCTGCCTGACGCTGCCTGTCGCGCTGTCGGGACAAACCGAGGCCATGCCACGTACAGCTGTAGGACTGTTAATGCGCCCATAGGTTCCAGTACGGGCTTGGGCGTTTACAGGATAACGCCATTCCTAGAGCTTCACTAATGTCCTAGTTCACTTCAATATGAACATGGAGTTCATACTTGTGAACAGGATACTCCGGAGAGCGGTCGCGAATCTCGTTGTTTTTGAAGGAGACACTCGGTTGTTACACACATCCCGGATGTCCAAAGCGACCGATTCTATTCGCATTTGACTTCAGCCGTGGGTATGTGAACGAGCCAAGTCGCGCTTCTGAAACACTAAATAATTTTAGCAGCACATGAATCTTGGTTCACATGTTTTCCGTTTCGTTCCCGATAAGGTGTTGGTACCTTGGTAGGATATCGTACCCACGCCCTCGAGCTTAAAAGCGCCACCCCTTAGTCTTAACCACTAATCGTTACGGCAGGTATAGCATGGCGGCAGCAATGACGTCAAGGCATGCTATTAATAGAGAGGATGGCTTTTATTTCCTCCGCTATCGACGGACCTTGGTCATGTCTTAGCTGACATCATGCTCGTAGGTTGCGCATTTGCACGAAAGGCTGTCCCCCATACATGTCATCACAGATCTCGAAACTGCGGCATACTGCGCTCCTGCAGGGCGACCAACCGCATAGCTTTAATGTTGTCGTATGGTCCGAGTGCTCGCGTGCAGCGGCAGTCCTTCGAGGCAGCAGAAGTGGCGCGAGATTCGAAGCGGCGATATGCGAGGCGGCGGCGGCCGCCACTTCCGACGACGTCAGCGTCAGCCGGCTGTGACTGACCTAATGGGTCCCCCGTGGCACGCGAGGAGTCTGCTGCCACGGCACGGAGGACGCACCACGGGAGGGCCCTGCCGACGGCCACTTACCGTATACGCACGCGTTGCATGTGCCATGGCAATCGGAAGCCGCCCTGCCACCTGTGTGCCACCAGTTGCGTGCAGCACGCTCGCAAAGCTTGGGCTCTCTCTACGGAAGTAACCTTCGGAGGCTGAAACACTACGCAGCTTGTGAGATCGAATCCTTACCGTAACTCACAGCACGTATAAGGAAGGTGCAGTCCTAGAGCCCTGGACACGGTCTCTGTGTGCACGCTTGTAGAAATATATGAGTGTACGGGATACCGTGGAAAAATTCAGCTAGTGCGTCGCTGACACGTTGCTTAGTTAGGTCTGTCGATCGACGCTGTCGATTCGATGTCTGTTGATTCGATGCAGCATTACCACAACTGATCGCCGCGCAGTTGCAGAAGTGCTGCATCGCCGAGACGCAAGGTATTCAGGGCCTATCAGAATATAGCTACGCACATGACACACACTGACGAGACAGAGGAGGTCAGGGCACAGGTGCGCGAGCTTTAACTACTTGCCGCATATACCCCCCGGTCGCTGCACGCAAGTCCATCATCGCTCACGCCGGTGGCGGTCATATATCCCCGCATTGTGGCGTCCCCGACCGCTGCGCGTGCGGCAAATTTGGCGACGCGCTCGGACGCGCCGCGGTTGCGCACGCCTGCCGCCGCCGCGCCTCTGCTTAGCCACCGCGTTTACGTTGATCCCGGTGTAGGGGCGAGGTAATTAATGCCGTTGTGTTGTCGTACGAAGCCGTCGCCGTCGCGTGCACCCGTGGCACGCATGCGCTCGCGGTGCCTTTTCTCTCTCAGCGCTGCGCGTGGCGTGGATGCATGCAGGGGCAGCTGTGTTTGAAATAGCGTGCGTGTGTTTGACTTACGACTCGCTCAGAGGAGTGAGAGCCATCGTAGCCGGCACCTCTCCGCGGAACCTCAATTGCCCCAGTCATTTCGGGATGAATCAGCTTGTTCCGTGCACCCTCGCCTTGTTTCGACTTATGCTTTTTTTTTATCAAAGGGCACCGTTGTTAGAGGCCACTGTATGCGTTCGGCCGGAACGCAAGGCGGTTGGCTGTACCCGGTAGCCTCGTCCATGCATTTACAATCCTCAATGAGGTGTACGTCATAGTGGCTCGAGCGAAACGGATACTCTTGGTTTACTTGTATAAGCTTAGAAAGTTGGAAAATTGAGCTGAATTCATTGTCGTAGAAAACGAGGTGTGCGTACGCAGACACTGAAGAAGGGAAGCAAGTAGAAATGCCTCTATTTTACTTTGCGCCTGCATGCAATGTCGGGAGGGCTTTATGAATGCTCTATAACCGATTGTCACCGTTTCTGAACCGTCGGACGTTTAACTTCAGGAAAGGGTAGTGTATAGCAAGTAGAAATAACGATTTACTTAACTACATGAACGTCTTTTATCTACTCCTCTAGCTACATCATTCGAGCTGCGAATTCGCTTATTGTTGACACGCCCCAGAGCTATAGCCATAGAACTGAAGTAGCTGGCTCGAAAGAGGTACGTATTGCGTCGAGCAGTGATCTCCTATTGCAGGAGCATTTATTGTGATCTATAGTTAGCCGCTATTTTTTCGAGCTTCATGCGAGTAACGCACAAGCTCTTAAATCATGTGCTAGAAGCTCACAATACGTTGGAAAGATTGCTTTGCTGTCGATGTCGATGCGGAATGACTGAAGCATCTTCGCACAGACAATAAAAGATAAAAAAAAAACTGAATGCACTTCGTATAGTTATAGTTACGATGTTGTATACGTGCTCATGGCCTTCTCAAATCAGATCGACTGCCTGTGCGCATTTGTTGAACTTGCGAAAATTCAAGCCAGCTGGCTCTGGAGTGTGGGCGGTAGTTGCGCGAAACCGATGGATTCCAGGCTGAATTGCGATTATTATGACGGTGCGCTTTACTGGTATAACAATACCTCTACCAGTGCCCGAGCTCTTCTTTGTGAACCTCTTGACAACTGCACAGTCGAGCTTATAGTCTATTCTATACACACGGCACAAAGCGTACGCGTAGCGTGCTTCCATCACGTACCCGGCTAGTGTAGTGCAACTTCGACTCCATTCCGAATACGAGCACATCAGTACATCTCATCGTTTCCAAATAAAATAAAAAATATAAAAAACACCTATTTTCTGGTCATTTGGCTCTTTTTTGGGGGGGAAAACCACTGACCGTGAGCGCTGAGCGTTAATCGCGCCACCGCTCGCATACGCTGTCCTTGAAGCGCTGCTCGCATCGAACGCCGATGGCCGCCCGATCGGTCGTCTGCGTGCTCGCGTGCAGGCGACAGTGTCTCCTCCTCACAGAACAACTTCGGGGACGGCAACATTAGCAGCGGCTGCGGCATACGCAAACACGGCCATCACCGCGTATCAGCTACACGCAAATGAGCTTGTTCTATGTTGCTGCAGTGGGCCTTTGTTTGTCGTTTTGTTTCAATCGTAGAAGAATTGATGTCCTTGTACATTATGTAGAGTTTCGTGTGCGTCGCTGACCTTTCTCCACTTTTTTTTTACTCGCGCATTATTTCGTTTCTTTTTCTCTCGATGATCAGCCACCATCTTTCCTTACCTGATGTACGACATCATAACACGTGTTCGAGGGTTCGATTCCCATGCATTCATGGCAACCCGAATTTCGACGAGGATGAAATGTAACATAACAATAATGTGCAGGGTTTTATGTCTTAAAAATAAAAACCACGATATGGTAATTAGAGACGCTGTCGTGGAGGGCTCCGGAAATTTGGACTATCTGGTGTATTTTACCGTGCACTGACATCGCGCAGTATAGCATGTACCATTTTGTCTCTATCAAAGTGCGACCGCTGCGGCTGGAGTTGAACCCGCGACCTGCTGGCCAGCAGTCGACCACTATAGCCACTGCTACACGGCGACAAATGAAGGCGGAGTCATAAAAACGAAGAAAAAGAAAGAAGAGAAAACTCGTGTGTTTATATTTGGGCGCGCGCGAAACGATTTCAAGTTCTCCACAGTGTTATTCGTTGGGATACTATGTGTACGCCACTATTATATCGTTATTTTCGCATTTACAGCCCCAGACTATCACCGTTGTTTTTACTGATAACGATTACATCTTACCTGTCGATGCTAAGAGCGACATTGTTCGTTAATGCGGCATGATTTACGATTACGTATATATACGTAATCGTATAGACACATTGCAATACCTTATTCGTTGTGTGCACCGCGTCTCTGTTTTTAACCATGAAGTCAAATCATAACGTTAAGAAGTTATTTTTGTTATTTTACTTCAATTTCGTGGCGTCCCGATGCACGCGATACCGTCAAGTGGCGATTTCAGCTATAGCTTGTGCATGCATGCCTCTGAAACGGCAACTGCGTCTTGAAGCGTTCAAACACTTTGTCCTGTGAGTAGTCTTCATGACGCATTCTTATCCATCTATAAACACTTTCGTAGTCGAGAGTTGACCCGTCACGATGGTCCAGTGATTATGGTGCTCGACACGCTGCAGGTCGTGGGGTCGAATACCGGCCGTGGCGGCCGCATTTGCGATGGATGCGGAATGTGCTTGAGGCAGGTATACTTGGATTCAGGCGCACAATAAGGAACACTTCATGGTCGAAATCTACGGAGCCCTTCGATACGGCGCCTCTCATACTCATATCGTAGTTTTGGATCATTAACCCGTGTCCAGTTTTTATTATTATTATTATTATTATTATTATTATTATTATTATTATTATTATTATTATTATTATTATTATTATTTTATTATTATTAAGGGGTGGCGCGCCGACACAAACACAAGCATGATTCTGAAGGCACAATTCAGATGGCGGTGTTGCAACGTTGTTCGCGATATGAGAGAGGAGGAAGATTAACCTTGTTACCACAAGCGTGGAGGTCGCACGAGGGCCACCACGACTGTGCATACACTCAAAAGTGCAACGTGTTTATACACTGTACTAAATGACATGCTTGTCTGTATTTATAGAAAAAGTGGATCTGGCGCGCTGCCGGTACGATCCTCCGATATGATATGATCGGCGAAGCCGATATGATCGCTCCGTGGCTCGCGCAGTGCAAACGCAAAGCAGTAACATGCTTGCCAGATGCGATTAGCTTATCAATCTGTGCCGTCGCTCTTTGACGTAGCAGGTGAGCTGCGATAAAGTCTGTGCAGTTCGCGCGACATTGCTTCGCTATCCTTATTATATGTTGTCGCAAGAAGGTTTGTGGCAAGTGGCATATTATACTCTTTTCAAAGACACGTGCCGACCTTTAGATACGGTGAATATGCAGATAATGATTAGTCGTTCGACATGTCGTGTCCTTGTCACGAAATCTTAACGAAGGGAGCTTGCCTTGCAGTTTTGCTATCTCTATAGCGTAAATGTTCGTACACCTCAACTGCTGCTTTTTTTTTACCATTGGCACAATTGCAAAACCTATAATTTCTGTAAAAAAAACAGAAAGTTTGTCGAAAGCTGGACTGGGAGAATTCTGAGAGCGTGACAATACTTAGTTAACTTTGTTGTTCATTAGGTAACGATTAAACGTAGTTACTGTATGGCCCACTTTACATTTTACGAATGTTGTGTACAAAGAAACACTTTGTGAAAAAAGTTTGTCCGGCTATAGTTAGTCAATTGATCGCATGTGCCTTCATGTTGTTAAGACGTTCATTAATGAATGACATTAATCTACAATATTACGCTGTATTGGCGTGACTTCGACATTTCTGGGCGTTTTTTGTGTATGATGCACTTGATGCCATCCCTTCATTGTTGGAAAATGCAGCGCAAAGAAAGGATGCAGCGTGTGTCTTTCTTCATCTTTTGTACAGCCTTTTGGCACTGTGTGGCACATGGAGATTCAACCAACTCGTCCAGTTTTGTACGCTAGTGATGTTAACAAATGAAAAAAAAAAACATATGTTTTCGATTCTCGGAAGATCTATTGTTAAGAATATTGACTGTGTTCGAAGAAAAAAATCTAAATAAAAAGACTGGTATACATATGTGCACTTTCTGGGAACACGTATCGATTCATGTAGCGAATTCTTAACAGCGCACACTATATATACTGTGCCTCTCGTTGGCCACTGATGAATGCATGACACGTTACGAACGAAAGGTAGGTAGTAGCAAAATAACGCTTGCGCGTCAGAATACTGCAGCTGTGGCCTCCTCGTGTATGCTGTGGCCGAGTGATGGAGCTGGCGTATGACGCTGGTGTTCGCGGTGCCGGACGCATCTGTCATAGACATCTCCAACAAATGGCGTCATTGCACGTGCAACTGTGGACCTGTTAGCGTGTACGTACAGGTTCCTCGCCGCAGCTGCGTCGAATGCACTGCGCTTGAGCAACAGCTTTTCGCGGAACCCAGTCTGGAGGTCGTGCACCCTCGATTCATCACGTCGCGCTGAAGCTTTCACTTTTCTTTTTACGTAAAGTCCTGAGCGACACCTCCCGGCTGAAGTGAAAAGCCTGTCCTCAGTCTATTCGCTGCAATATTCTCAAGAGTCGCTCAAGCGCAGGCACAGACGTCAGTGAGGCGCTTGGCGCTGAGTACTTCAGAATTTGCTCTGTGCTGTCCATCGCGTTGAGACGCTCGCCGCTCTTTCACGACGCTGATGGTGCTCGTAGAGTGATAGTTCAGCCGTACTCGTGCATGTGCGGGAATAGAAAAATCTTTCATGAACGACAGTGCCGTATGCTATTCCAACTGGACGAATGTTTTTTTTTTCCTGTAAAACAGCATCAACTGTAGTTGTTACCATGAGCTCAGCGTTACCCGACAGTGATAAAGCTATATCAACGCGCGCTTAAACGAGTCAACAATAGGCCAGGACTCCGTCATTCATTGATAGGAAAAAATGTAAACGATAGCTCGGTGCGAAATTGTTTGAGTGCTAAAAATGAATTTGTTGTTACAACATCCATAGCGAAACCCACTTTCCTTGGATTTCGCCAACCAGGGGTCCATATAGAAAGTAGCGTATCGAACAATTGTCATGAAACAAGTATTACTTAGGTCGAATGAAAATTATTGAGTTGGAATTAGTAATTCGTAATGGCGATTAGCGCCATCCCACGTTGGTTGAGTACGAAGTCTAAGCCTGCTCGTCGCCTGTTTGTTTATAGCGCTCATCGTCGTCGCAATTGAGATTATGCCAGGTGCCGAGCTATAGGTAACAGCGTATTATACTTCTTCAAACATCTCGTTCAAGAATGGTGCTGTTTGTCGTACCGCTTCTGGTCGTTATTTGTGTATTCGCTGCGGCATTTCTGCTGTGCACCAAAGCGCCTGGTGCGGCCGCAGATTGCGCAGAAAAACAAGGGTCGCTCGCAACCGGGTTCCGAGTATTGGCGTGGCGATCGGTCAGCAGGCATTCGCTTGTCCGGCGCGTTGGCAGCGGCCACCGGCGCCAGGCATGTAGTGGCAGCAGCGGCTAGTTGCGTAACAACGCCGCCTCAGCGCGCATCCCGCCTCGGGCCATCCCTCAGAGAGAAGACCCGGCCACGCCACGCGCACACGACGCGACCTGAGAGACTCTGGCAGCCAGCTTTTGCCAGCAGAAGCCGAAGTGACGAAACGGCCGATTGGTGTCCAGCTCGATTCGGGGACGATTAGAGATGCGATAGCTTTAGGCGAGTCGGATGGGCCACCACTACCGGAGAGAGGGAACAGGGGAGGTGGTTAATCTTCAGCGAGAGAGAGACACAGAGGAATTTCGGTATCCGCAACAGGCGTGGTATGGAGAAGGTTGTTAGCAGTGGAGTTTGACCAAAAGGCAGAGTATGCAGGAGACAGGTGTTAGAAAAGGGGTGATGAGTGAACACTGGGAGTGCGCTTAAGAGGAGTGAGAAGCCACGTGTGATAATAATCCGTGCGCATTGGCTTGTCCCCAGAGCTGTCGTGATGATGTCTTGGAGGCCCAATGGTCAACACGTGGGCAACGAAGATAAAATGGTCATCTGCACGCGTGCTCTTTCGTTGTCTTCTTTTACTTGTATTCTTTCTGTCACATCTTTTTTTCTTAGTACGTACGTATACTTCACGATGCTTCTTTCACACTTGAAATCTCGCATATTCTTCTGTTTCTTTAGATATAGCAAGTTGAAGCACGGGCCAGGTTTGGATATCTTCGCACAGACGTGCAAGTTCCACACGTAATTAAAAAAAACATGGCTAGCAGGTCAAGTCGGAACAACATGCGACACTCTCAACCATGCAAGTCTCATAGCGTAACCAGCACAACAGACCATTCACGCGATGCGACTCCTCAAGTGTGTACGATGCGTCATAGGCCGAAATCGCAACTGCGGGGCTAGCTGGCAGGAAGTCTCGAGGCCGGGCCAGCGCAAGCGAGAGCGTCTGGCGTCCTCCGCGTTTTCCCAGCCGCGCACAAGGCCGTGCGAAGAGACACAACCGACGCCAGCGGACATGAAGAGCGCCAGACGTGGCGCTGACTCGTGGTCGCACGCATTCGGGCCGCCCCACCGGGTTACGTGGTTATGGCACCCAGGACACCTTGCTGTGCCGCCTTGCGAACGTGTGATGCGGCCTTGTATGGAAGCTGAGCCAGCTGGCAACACTATAATCACGCGCACGACAGGCACCAGCCTCCGCGTCGTAGTACAGCGTGCGCGAGAGAGCGCCACGCAAGCAGCTACGTTCAATTGCAGCTGTGTGTGCCAGCACGCCGGGGCAGGTCCGGTGTGTAAATCAAACTGCGTACGCTCGCTGGAAAAGACAGTGACGGAGTCCCGCTGTCCCACCGGCACCCTCCCTGTGTCATGACCATTGAGACTGTGGAAAGAGGGCTCCAGGAGATTTCCAGCGCCAGGCGGTAGAGCGCGCACTGTAACCCTGAGGAGACATCAGATACACACTATAAATATCGAGGTAGATCCTGTAGGCGATTTGTTGTCTCCGCCCTCTTTCGATGGATCCTAATAAATATTTTGTGTAGCGACGCGTAATAATTATATATATCAGAGAGATGTAGCTGCAGTCTTCGACTGGCATACATTAAGGGGCACGTTATTGTAAGAAAGATCTTGTCGCCGCGTAGTTTCAAGAACGATGATTGTACTGATCACGCTGCCGTCGCTAGCAGTATGACAGCGTGACGTCCTGGCGGCGCTTACTGCAGCTCTATTAAGCGTTTTATTTTTTCTCCAGTGGTGTCAGTGGTGTTTTTGCGTAGCCTCGTCAGACGGCTGGATGTCCTGCTCTGTCAGCATCTTTCATTTAAAAAGACATCGTGCAAGAATGTCGGTGCATTTAGTTAATTGTGCTCATAAAGAACAGTCGATTTTTGTCCAAATAGCGCAGTGTTACTTCAGTCAGCACCGATCTTACATATACAATGTGGGCGCATGGTAGATTAGAATTAGTGCTATACTGTGTTTTCTCGGCACTCTCTATTGATCAGTTAGTTTTACGCACGATTAACAAACGCGTGCTTCTGTCGGCGAGCGTCCCTGAATTACTGTATCATATCACGTGCGTTCTAAGAGAGTCTAAAAACCGAGCTTGTTACAATGCGCACCACCGTCACAGAGGTGTAGCTCCCTTCACAAGTGCACAAATGACCGCGAAGTCAATCGTTGTTTACAGTCACGGGTAACAGTCGTGTAACTACCGTAGGAACGTGGGAATACAAGGGTGGAAAAATCCGCCGCCTGAAAATACACACGCCGCGCAGCGATTGCCGGCACGCGCGATTGCCGACTGTAGGAGCATTAGCACGTGACCTTCGCTCGAATCCGGGTCATTCCTGTGGCCAGTGTTGGCTGTCTCTATATGCCGCAGGTCTCCTTTGAGGGGAAAGAGGCTGTGTAGAAGACAAAGGGGGAGGGGGCACCCGTTTAGGTCGAAATAGGCGACAACTGGAAGAAGAAGCAGCCCCTTTCAGTTTGCTCGGCGTGTGTGTTGGCGCCCTGAGGCTTGGTTTCACGTGATCGCCGCTAGGAAGAGAAAAAGCAGCGACTCGAAGGGAGAAAATTGGCCTTGGGTAGAGAGGGAGGGTGGCGCTACGCGCAGGTGAGGCTGGCGATGATGGAGCCAGCGTCGGCGATTGCAGCCCTGACCTTGTCCCACTGCGGCTGCCGATCACCGGTCGCCAGCCCCTCCTCTGATCCGATGGCATCCTCATCACGCTCTAGTGAGCCTCAGGACTTGGGGAGGGGCAGATCGACAGGGTTTACGGAATACACACGCGTGACTTGTATCGCTTACCGTTACTGCGCGTCACCAAACGAGGAGAAGCAGGATGTGTCATTGTTTGAGCGGGGCGTTTGATTTTTGTGAGGAGGGAGCCATAGTTCAAACGTTTCCTAGAGCTCACGCTTCGTTAGACCTAAGCTGCCGTCAGAACACGCTAATCTCCATCAGAACGACCAGATGATGCTGCGAAGCGTTCCGAAGCTGCTTGGAGATGTACACTTTTACCTCATATTTACACACGTACAGCGTACTTTGACAACGGACACTTCGGTGGTGTCATGTGGTGTTACAACATAGAAGTACCTTTTTTTGTTGTTTTACAGGGCCCCTGTCACAGCACCGCTGCTGCTGTTCTTGACGCTCGCGGGACATTAGTGTCAACGTGTCATACAACCAAACACCGTGTTCTTGTCCTTCGTTTACTGCCTCGTTTTGCTCCGCTTCCAAAACATCGGAGAACAAAAGGTGGGGCGAGTTTGTACTGATTCACGAAGATACTTTCATGGGAGGTACTTGTCAGTGTTGCGTTCCTTGTAGTGTCTTCATGAATGAAAGGAGATTTTTTGCGTTGCGCTGTTCCAATGCTAGTCTTGCGTATACGGACCTTCCTTCCAACTGGAGGCCGGGACACAGAGAATCGAGCGCAATTTATGGCGGGCACGTGAGCAGGCCGGGTGGAGGTGGCAGGCCGACAGGATACGGAGTGATCGCGTGCCCCGTAGCAGTATTTGAAGGACTGGGGGCTATCGAGTGCCGAATAGCAGAGGCGCCGATTTCGCCGCCGAGTCCTTTTTGGGCGGCCCGCCTAGTCCCTAGGAAGCGTATTAAGGCGGCGGCCCGGTTCTTTGGCCCTGATTCGAGCGTGCACGAACTCCGCGAGGGCACGCACCGCCCGCGGTGGATCGGGCGCTGCACTCGCGTGCGTCTAATACGAAACTGCTCGCAGCTCCGTCGGCCTCTTCCTCGCCAGGGCTGTCCTTCCTCGTGTTGTTTACTGTTTTTCACTTGTTTGTTTGTTCGTTCGTTCGTGTTTGTTTGTTTGTTGACGGCAGTGGTCTAGCGCGATAAGGATCACTTCCACCATTTGACCATGTAATCTACCTTGCGCCATCTCTCCCCCGCCGCTAAGCGCCCCTGAGGAGACAGAAAAATAAAAAGAAACGACAAAAAGGTAAAGCCGTTAGCCGGGACGGATGCCGATTTCGAGCCGCTCGGGTATCGCGGGAGGCTAAGAAAATCAAAACGAACACCGACGGGTGCGCCGTATGTAAACTAAGCCGCAAAGGGCACAGCACCGTTTTCACTAACAATAATACGACGGCGGTATCTGTAGACCACATCGATAGCGAAGCACAGCTGGTCTTTAGAGTTGCTGTTCCCACTTTTAGTTGCGTTCGTTCTCTCTGTTGTAGCGATACAGCGTTCTTACAGGAGCGTTTGGTCCGGTTCTTCCATAGCCCTTGGCGGAAACATCGATATCGCCTGGTTAGCCTTCTCGCCCTTAAGAAGGCCGGGTGCGTAAGCTATATATAGACTTATAATGTATCGGAACCACTTTCTCGTGACCGTGAGACTACGCCCGTTTTGGTGCGGGCTTTGTTTTGGTTCGCACTGATCTTGACGCCGCGTACACGTCCGGCGCGTGCTCCGCTGCAGTGGTCTAGTGGCTAAGGTACTCGGCTGCCGACCCGCAGGTCGCGGGATCTGATCCCGGCGGCGGCATTTCCGATGGAAGAGAAAATGCTCGAGGCCCGTGTGCGCAGATTTGGGTGCACGGTAAAGAACTCCAGGTAGTCGAAATTTCCAGAGCCCTCCACAACGGTGTCTCTCATAATCATATAGTGGTTTTTGGGACGTTAAACTCCACGTATCAATCAAATCAATCAATCAACGTGTAGCGCGTTAGTCACCGCTCGCATCATTTGCTCGCCCTGAGTAATTGTAGGCTCGTGCTTCTCAGATATCACTCATGACGAAATGCGCATGGAATGGGCGCATATAAAACTGGATTCGGTTGACGGCATGTGCATACCGTACGTACTTTGTGTAGTATAATCTCTCGTCAATGGACAGGCTTTTAATGATAGCTATTGTTCTCTGGTTTCGCGTTTATTACTTATCTTGCATTAATCGAGCACATGATACTCTATAGTAACTTCTCGTACCACGACATTCTTGTTGCTGTACTTAACTAACAAGCAACAACAGACAGCTAAGTAGGCAGGTTTGTGGATATTTTGGTATACAGCTCGAGTCATACTGGTTTCGGCGCAATCCGCAATGCGACACGCATGGAAAGCTGACTTCTGCAAAGTGCATTCTGCGCACTTCACAACACTATACGGTGTACTTGAAACATATGCAGTGGTGTAAGAAACACGGAAAGAAGGGCACTCCTTTTCCACATTGCCTACCTTACACTGCGCCTAGCGAGTATTTAGCTTGATCTTTGAATCAAACAACACGACAGACCAGTCCTTTCACTGACGTCTTTCTTCTAGTAAGTTCCGTGTAGATACGTTCGTGCCACAGCGGTATGCTATCGGCTGCTGTAACCCTTTCAATTATGTTGCCGCCTCGGCCTCGCCGCATTTATAACTTTTGCAATTTTCAAAGTTAATTATGTCCCTAGTTCGAGAGGTCAAAACAGATAAGTACAGAAACAAAAAGAGAAAAGTTGCGTGCATTTAGTGACGGACAAATTGACGTTCGTCCATCCAGCGGTAACAAGGGCTGCCACCGTCTTGATGCGGATGAGTAGCGAATTGAAGAACCACAAGGTCTTCCGGTTCTCAAATACAATTTTCGATGCATGACAGACTCACGCTTGCGGTGTTCTGTGAAGGTCGGCGGTCTCTTCTTTCTTTCTTTCTTTCTTTCTTTCTTTCTTTCTTTCTTTCTTTCTTTCTTTCTTTCTTTCTTTCTTTCTTTCTTTCTTTCTTTCTTTCTTTCTTTCTTTCTTTCTTTCTTTCTTTCCCAAGGTGAGGGGAGCACTGAAGGCAGCGGTGTTCGAACGCGTCGTGCGCGGTAAGGATTGCGTATACCGACGACTGCGAATTCTACGCAACGCTTGTTCGGCAACTCCTCATTGGCCACTCATCAGCCATGCAGATCCTTCATTTCAATCTCACCCTCTCACATAACCTGGTAACGCCCGTTACCATCGATTTGAGTGGCTGTGATTTTACAGGTTATTGAAAACGTGTTGCTCCATCGAACTTACCTCACTTCCGGTTGGGTCACTCCTGGTCAGCTTCAGTTTAGTGAAGCGCGCGCTTCAGGCGCTTGCGATGTAATCTAGATTGACATGTTTGCGCCGCACCCAGCCGTCCTTTGTTAGGAGAGTTACAAAAGGCAGTCGTACACCAGCGTAGCTGTGAACTGAACTCTTGCTATCGTAAGCTTTGCCGTAGTGCTCAAGCTACGCCCCGCCGCGGCGGTCTAGTGGTTAAGGTACTCGGCTGCTGACCCGCGGTTCGCGGGTTCGAATCCCGGCTGCGGCGGCTGCATTTCCGATGGAGGCGGAAATGTTGTAGGCCCGTGTGCTCAGATTTGGGTGTACGTTAAAGAACCCCAGGTGGTCGAAATTTCTGGAGCCCTCCACTAAGGGGTCTCTCATAATCATATGGTGCTTTTGGGACGTTCAACTCCATATATCAATCATCATCATCAATCAGTGCTCAAGCTACCTGTAATTCCGTTGTGTACATATGTCGTAGGCGCTGCGACTTGTCAATAAGGAACATGAAAGAGCTGAAAGATATGGATGTTAACAGTTCTAGAATAAAATGTAACTAGCGGCACTATACTGGACAAAGGTACATTGGAGGTAATATATAGTAGAAAGAAAGATAGAAAAGGGGAGAGGGCTGGCACGCGTTCTCACACACACACACTCTCTCTCTCTGTCCAATCTCTCCGTTCACACTCACAGTGTCGATATTGGCCTATAAATGCCTCAACAAGACTGTTACGTTCAAGAATTTGAACAGTGCCTTGGCCACATTCATTCGTGATGCATGGATTCGATGAACAACAGTCTAGGTCCCTTAGCTGTACACGGGCGACTACATGAAATGTCGTCCCACTTCTCTGGCGATCAATTTGATTAGACGCCAGTCCACATAGCGGTATTTCATATGGAAGTGCTTTAAATGGCTTTGTCTCCGTCCTTACTGAGGTCACCTCGAAAACACTTCACCAGCTATCTTCAGAACAGCGGCAGGGGCCGACAAAATGAACGGGCATACTCACTGATATCGCGTATGCGCCGATATTTCCGCTGGCTGTTATGTCTACTCACTCACCCTAAATTAAGGACGTCCATACAGCGTACTTGTGTGTCAACGGCGTGTCACCACAAATCCGCTCACCGTAGTTATTTCACTTTTCAAAGTTGATAACCAGACAAAGCAATAGCGGTAGAAGTTCAGCAGAAACCGTGAATAGCGATGCGGGGTTTCTTCTTAGCTCACCTCCACAGATTCAAAGACGCCTTCCTTCCAAGGCCCGAGGGACCAGCGTCTCCTGAATGGAGCACGCGGCGCTTCGAGGCACTCGCGTCTCGCCTACTGTTGTAACTCCCGTGCAAGCAAACCGTACCATTCGACGTGCCGCTCTTTCGAGTGTGCGCTTGCCCAACGCCCTTGTTGTCTTTACTGCTCGAGATTTCATCACCGCACGTCCGCCTGTCTATCAGCCGGCCAAGCACCGCGTTTCATCGCATACAATAGACGCGTGATATGCATACTCGATCAGAGGTTGTTTGGCGGGGAAAAAAGTCACAAACGACTAGAATACGTCAACCTTTTATTTCTTGGCTTGTTCTGTTTCCATAGATTTGCTTGAACTCACTGAGAATGGTTCAATTCAAGCGCTGAAATGCCGACGTTCGGGTGTTGAACAGTGTTCTAATGCAGAATGGAGCAGGAACGCACGTATGACATCCAACGTTAGGTTTTTGACGATGGATCTATGCATTCGCATCTGTACTTTCGTTCGAACCAAATTATGACGAATTTAATGCGATTGCGCGCAACAATTATTGTCACACTCTAGAACCTTTATTAAATCCCGAGTGCGTGGCTGCACAGTTCAGCGAGACCATTACTTTGCTTGTGATAAGCGTAAATGTCGGTTCAATATTATCGGCCATTGTTTATCGGGTTTCCCTTCACTCTTTGCGTACCCATAATATATCCGTTTGAAGTTGCAGCTATATGACGTAACTGAATTTGAAACTTTAAACTGGAATTTATTCCGCAATGAAATCATGGCATATTGCCACCGTGCTGTTTATAAGGCTGCACAGAAACCAGCAGCACAAAATCATTTTTTTTTCTAAAGAGATTCTAAAGTATGCTTCTGGCATGGTTAGGCTCTTCGCAATGAAAATTCAGATGCGGCTAGCAATTGTCCGCTTACAAGGGCATGGTTTCGTTCCTTGCTTACTAGTTTTCCAGGCTCATTGCGCACAAACGTATACAGTACTCCGTTTTGCCCAAGAGCGTATACAGCCCACCGCCCATATTACGAATTAAGGAATACGAAGTCGGGGCTGCGTGGGTGCCTAATGTCACGTTTATGCCGGCACTCTTCGCTACCGGGACAATGGAGCGACGGATGCATGTAATGAAAAGCGCTCATGATGATCGCGGGCCCCGAGCGTTTGTTTGCGCCACGCTCTGGCTCGAAGGACGCATGCGCGGATTATATACATCCATCCACAATGCTGTTTGCGAGGCTGCTTGCATTAGGCCAAGCGAGAAACGTGGCGAAATGCGCACTTCCGTTGATGGGTGGAAAACCGGAATTGGACAAATACCTTGCCATATGAGTTGCGCCTGCCCAGTTGCGATTCACAGGGAACGTTCTTCAGCTGAAACGGTTCGCAAGAGCAGGCCGTGGAGGTGCACTGAGACATCGCGCGATGGATGCACGACCGGCCTCAGTGGTCAACTATAGCGCGGCCGTTTACGCCCTTCTGTGCGCTTTCAGAGCTCACTCCTTTCACATTCCTCTGTTTTTAATCCCCGTTTTGTTGCCCTGAGTGCAAAGATAGTATCTGGGGTTGAACTGCCATTCTATTACGAGACCGTAGAGGACTAGTGGCAAGTCACTACATCCGGAAGGCAGTCGGTTTCCTAAGAAGAGATGGCCATCGGGCAGTGCCTGGTCGCCACCTCTTCGTATAGCGTTTGATGGCCTGTAGCTGCGCATAGAGGTGCGTAATCGTGAAGGTTCTCAACCAGGCCTCATCGTTCTATGAGGTCTGGCGGAGTTGGGTATTCCCTGCATCCTCAGGTGATATAGTCGAGGTTAAGGGTCTGTGTCTTGCAATGCAGTGCAAGGAGGAGTGATCCGGAAAGTTCGACCATGTGATGTTCCTCAATGTTCTCTGACACGTTACAGTATACGCGGGCCTCCAGCATTTCGGGTGCATCGAAACACAACCGCGCCATGCCCGGGAATGAACGTGCTACCTTCCCAGTCAGCGGCAAAGCTCCACTGTACCGCCGAGGCAGACAGTGAAGACATTTTTAAGCCGGCTCGTTTCGTGTATATATAGGAGAGCATCACGCTGTCTATGAGAAAGCCCGACTGTCATCGCGGCAGGCCTGAGAAGTTACACCGCTCGCTCGGATCGGGTTTAGCCCATTTGAATAGCGGAGCAGTGCTACTCGACTGTCGGTATATGCGACACTGGCGTGAGAAGTGGAGACGACGCCATCGGGTGAACAAAGCAGTCCGCAGAAGAGTAATGTAGGAATTGCGAACTGATGACGGGGCAGGTCGATGTGGTAGAGCCGTTCGTGACATAACAGGTGGGATCAGAAATTCAAGTAGTGGGAGAAAATTACTCACTGGTTGACATTTCTTTGTTTTTGGTCATTGTAGATCGAACAGTATTGGCGAGATCATGATCCAGGTGCTACGAATGATTCGTTTTTGAATGCAGAAGAAGAGAAGGTCAGTGAACAATATGAGTAAAAAGTCAGTCCACTTGGCAACCTTCCTGGGTTACATGCGTAAAGGAATGTCAGCACCTCTTTACGACAGATAAAGCTAGAAATAAATAGACGTAGCAGAGAAAACTGCTCTATTCTCCTATTAAACTGAGCACTTGCGATCACTGTTGATACCCCCCCCCCCCCCCCTACAGATCAGTCTTACCCAGAATGTGGTGCTTCATTCAACAGTTGAGTCAGCCGGGTGAGAAGGCCGCAGCTTTCGTCGCAATTATGTAAAGCCAGATAAGCTTGGTGTAAACAGTAAGCTTTGTGAAAACTTTTCTTCAGTTCTTTCCAGTGGCTACCACTTCATGTTTCAGTTTCTGTTCGTATATAATACGAAAAAGGCGGGACACGGCTTATATGTATACTCTGTTCGCGGCGAAGAGCCAAAATGCCGAACGGCTCGTCGTAAGATGTTTTGTAAGCGTTAGTCGCATGTTACCTGCCTGAGTTGCGTAAACAACGCGACGCATCTTTTTCGCTGCCAGATGATGGGCGTGTGGATCTCAAACAAGTAGCCAAGCCGTGCGTTATGCAAAAAGAGAAACATCTTCTTTACAAGCCGTTCACTTAGATGACGTCAAGGGCGCGTTTTCTGCCAAAATAACGCTGCACACAAACACGCCGAAGAATTCTCTGAGGCACATTTCTCTTTAGTTTTCCTTACAGAGCTGTCGTCCCTCTCCGCCTCTCGTTTTGAGCGCTCAAAATTACGCGCATAGGACGAGCAGCGTCCCTCTTGTGTTCGCGAAAAGAAGTTGGGCGTGTTGATATTTCGTAGAAGTCGCGTATGCTGCAGCCACACAGCCGCGAAGGTTAACGAGCCGCACTGCTGCTGCCGCGTGATGCGCGTGGCGTGACTCGCTCGCCTCTTCGCCTTTCTTGACACGAGCGAAACAGTAAGAAGCGAACTCGCGGAATTAGGCGTACACAAAGTAGATTCGCAAATGCTCACCATTCGCATCTGTAGCTGCTGAGCGCGCGGTATGTGCTCCGTGGAAGTTAACCTGACGGAGACATTGCTTTATTGGACGCTCCGTCAGTCTTGACAACCCCATTCGCTCGCTTGCCGTCTCCGCGGGTCCAGGAACCCTGCGAACCTCTAGCGCCATGGTCGCGATACATGGTGACGAGAAAAAAAAATGAAAAAACAAAAATGCGAGAAAAATGATGCTCTCGATCGCTGTTCCGCCAGTGAACCTATAGAATGCACACCATCAAAGCAGTGAACACTCACTCACTCACTCACTCACTCACTCACTCACTCACTCACTCGCATCAATAGATGACTAAATAGCATTCAATCAACTTTTGTGATGAGGTTCGCATTCGTAGCTTTGAAATGAGGTTGATTGATTGAGATCATGAGTATGGTTATGTGAGTATCAAATGCCATTGGAACAGACAACTCTTAGCCGAAGCCTTGGTGGGATCCAGGCCCATCCAACCGACTCGCAGCAGGGCGCATAATGAAAGTTACTTGGTCTGACCCGAACTCCTGGAAAAATCGAACAAAAGCGCGACGTAGCCATCCAAACCAAACAAGTAATAAATGACAGCTTCCAAGTAGCGTTGTTCACGCGATTACCAAGGCGAAGGCAAGCAGCAGGACGAAGAAAGAACGGAAGGCACTCCTGTCGATGTGGCAAAAGAAAAAAAAAAACGAGGGGCCTACGCATATGAGGTACCTGCAGACAGGAATAAATCTCAGCTCAAATAGGCTAAGCCCGGATGGAACAAACGCGCGCGAAGGCCAGCTGTGAAATTGGAAATTACCCGCCTGCATGGGACGACGCACAAGCGCATTCGGAAGAAGCTGTCACGCGGCGGCAAAAATATGTCGACGTTGCCGAAGAGAAAGGAAGACCCGCGGGTGGAACTGGCATGCGAGGCGTCTTCTACCCGTGGCCGAGACCACATGGCAGACTCCAGTGCATATTCAACAATTTTACTTTGCTTAACTGTGTGCGACTGTCAGTGTTCATTACGTTTATTAGTACTTATAAGCAGGGATAATGCTGCATTATATTCGCTCATGAAGTAGATTGTAAAGAGCAACAAGGAACTTATTCACGCTATTTGCCTCTTTATTCGTGCACGTCATCACCATCATCATCATCATCATCATCATCAAAATAATAATAATAATAATAATAATAATAATAATAATAATAATAATAATAATAATAATAATAATAATAGTCACTTAACTGTCGTACATGTTCTTTAACAAAGAAGCGCGTTGACTACCTCAATTTCTTGCCCCTATAGAACTTCTTGCGCTTGTAGAGACATCACAGCAAATCCACAACCTCCTTTTCTGATCCATGTCACTTATTGTCGAACAGCATAGTTATAATAAACCACTGTTATGTTAACCTCATATATATCGCGTTCCATTCATGATTGAATTATCGACGGGCCAATCGAATTTCAGTGAGCGGCTCGAAGTCTGTAGCGCGCCCAGCGGCTGGACCTGTTGAGTTTTGTCGAACCAATCTAAATGGTACATCAGTTTTTAGTAATATTCAAAGTAAACGCGTTCGGTGCAGATTGTGAGATCAGAAGCGCTTACGAAGTTCTTAAGCACTCGAAAAAGCAACTTCACCCAGCTCGCTCTTTAGTCGCTGTTCTCTATATCTGATATTAACCTTCACGACCGCACGTGCCGGCCAGCTTCTTTCAAGACAGACTGGACATTGAACGAAACACGGCTCCCGAAAGAAACAACAAAACACGCCACGTTTCTTTTTCTGGTGACCCGTACGTGACTACGTATCTCAGTCTCCAGATCGGGGCGTTTCTATACGTACTATGTATATCTATACGCAGCCGCGAGTTGACTTCGATATCGAACCTATCCCTATACAGGCTTACAGTATATCTGGCTGCACCCATTGGCTGCTGGCAGACGAGATGCGCCCTTCGCGGGTACTCCCCCACCTCTAACTTCCTCGCGTCAACGACTGCAGGAGCGTGGCGGCCTGTCTTGATCAACTCGCTCTATCGCGGAAGGGTCGAATACAAATACCCTTTCTTAAAAAGAAAGAAAAAAAAAAGCGGCACTTCCGCTCCGGACGGATTAACGGCCGTACACGTCCTTCGAAGCTGTTGTCTCACCAACTTTCTTCTAAGCCTGGCCATTGACGTACGCGGCAAGGTCGCGCGGCGTTTGCGAAGCGTCCGCGACACTCGTCCGACTGTATAGAAACGAGGGTGAGGAATTAAATAATAAGTAATAAAACAAAACGGGCGCAGACAATTCTGCCACTGCTAGGAAATCCAGGGGAATAACCCTGTCTTACAATACGGAGATGATTGTCAGGTGTTTCTGTGTTTAATGACGTACGCTGCGGTACATTTACGGATTCTTTCACCGATACCGAGGCCTATGTCTTTTCAACTTACCGCTTGGAGATTGCCACCCCACCCCTCTGGTGTAGCTTGCGTGTGTGTGTAAAAGAGTGTGTGCTAACCTTAAACACTCGGTTAAAATATTAGCTTATAGAGACAGGCGGTGGGCGGGGGCTGCTTTCATTTGTGACTAAATATTGCATCCATCTCAGCCTATATAGTATATAAGACATTATAGGCCCAGTTAACCTGCATACCTTGAGGTTTGTATTATACAATGCCGAAGAGCCGTTTGCAATTAGCTGGAATAATGATCCCCGCTGAATTTCAGGGTCACGTCAGATTGAGTCACGCGAGCGGACGTTAATATTCAAAAGAGATTGCGCGTATTACTAGCACGGATGACTGAGCAGAGGCTCCAAATGAGTGTCTTCGAACGTCGGCAGAGATAAAGGGCGCCTAGAAAGGTAGATGTTGGCGTTAACCGCAGCGCCACTTGGAAGCAGCAAATAAGCAACTAGTGGCCACAGGGGTGGTTAGCGCGAGTGCCGAGAGAAGGTTTGCTCACGCCTTCCTCCCTTCCGAGCAAGAAGAACAAGAAGCGGCGGCTGGCTTCGCGAAGGTCAGAGCCAAGGCCGGCAGGCGACGCGCGGGACGCCTTGCGACAGCGTGTAGCAAACGGCCGCCCCTTCAACGCAGCGCCGAACGACGTCGTCGCAGTCGCCAAAGCGTGAACGGCGCTCGCGTTGCTGCTGCTGTTGCCGCTCTAGTCGCTGCCGCCGCCGTCTGCTTCAAGGGGACGCACGCGCGGGGTACGCGGGCCGAAAACGAGCTATCGTGCTCCCGGAACTGAAACTTTGTGGTTCCTGCAGCTGCAAACACACCTGTCAACGGGAAACTGTCAGTGAGTGAACGCCACCGAAGACTCCTCGATGCCAAGGGAATCGACCGGATGCGAACCTTTTAGGACTTTGTGCGTACGCAGGCTTGCATCTTAGCCAACCGGTGGGACTGTACTTGTAAGTCCATTACGTCGCCGCCAGCAGATACCCAGTTGCCGGCTGCAGAGGAGGCGCAGGGGTTTTCGCCATGGTCTTCAAACCCAGTGCGCAGAACAGTTGGTAGACCTGTAGCGTAAAAAGCAGGTGATTGCGACTTTTCGCGCAACACTCGAAGGGCCAGGAAGACTTCGACGACGTACTGCTCGTCCTTCTCTTTCTACAGAGTGAGTTTCAACCAATTATTAGTGCATTGAAGCCTTGTTCTGTTGTCCGTGCTACAGCACTACGTCTGGTGGGAATCACGAACCAATTAGCACTCTTGTGAGGCCTTTCGTAATCATTTGGTTTCGCTCTACCGATCCTGACGCACCCATCGGGCATGTTGTTCGTTCGTGCATGCGCCCTATAAATGGTATTTTGAGATTGCATACACAATTCTCGGCAGTGATTTCATCAGCGCTATTTTTTTATCCCTGTCCATGTTTTCAATATAGAATCGATTCACTGACCTAGTGCCTGCAACGATGTCACATATGCGCTAGCACGTTTACAAGGTGTTGTGTTGAACGCAGGTGGTGTTGTATGGACTATTAATTAACGAGTCTCGAACCGAATGCGTAAATTGCAGTAGCCGAAGGTGCATTAGTTTGCAGGTTTAATTTGATCGTTAAAGTCACTCTGACAATTTGTCACGTTGCAACGATATACCCCGCGGCAGGCGTGACCGGTCATCCGAAGTTCACGAATTGGCGCGAGCTTCGTGTTCCGGGGCCGAGCGGCATCGGTGACCGCTCACGTGGGCGCTAATCCTGGCGGTTCCATCGGCCTCCGCCTTGCTTCTCTCCCAATGCGGCGAGATCTCTCGCTTAGCCGCTGGGCCACTGCCTGTCGGGCAGGGGCCACCTCTTCGTGTTGTTGCACAATACGTTGGCCCGGAGGCTATACGGCGCAACGCTGGCGCTCATTTGAGCGCCATAGAAATCAAAAAGCAGAACCACAGAAAAGTTAGAAGCCGGTCATCAGAAAACACGCGGGAGATTCCACTCTTGCCGCCGCTGGCGTTGTTGAAGGAGAGATATCGCGAGGAGGTGTACTTGCTCAAGAAAGAAAGAAAACACCCCCCGAGAACGCATCGTCCATCGGGTTATCCCAGCCTTTCATGAGTTCTTTTTCTTTCCGGTCATCTCGGCGAAGAAAATAGTCGTCGTCGTCGTGCATCGCTATACAGAGATGGGCGTGCGTGCCTCGGGCGCAGCCATGGCCGCTGTCCGTGCCTCTCTTGGCTCGATTCCCGCATTCTGGGCCCCGCTATGGCGAAGAAGAGAGTCGCGACGTTACGTGCCGACGCGTTTGTGCGCTGGCCGGGAGTTTTTTTTTTTCTTTTTTTTGTAGAGTTGTTTGTGCATACTAACGTTAAGCATGTGAGAAGAGAGCACGTGAGCTCCTCTTTCAATCTCGCAACGCTGTTTTAATAATCCAGGTTCAAACGCTACCACCATTCGCCAGAAATATTGCTACCGCTAATACGTACCGCATAACTAGCGTACACTCTCAATCACGTCCCGCTTAAATCGCTAGTAGTAGCCAGGAAACCGCGCATTTTTCGTCTGGTATCCTGGATTTAGCCAGCATTTAGGCAGGACCTGATCTTGATGGAAGAGTGTCAGATGACTCGCGGGAAAAGAACCGCATGCCATACTTCAGTGACACTTGACGCTCTTTTGCCACAGCGAAGAATTCGTTAAAGGGGCTGTGTGCTGTCATCGACGTTTTGACGAGTGGACTTTTTTTTTTCATTTTCAAGGCAGTAACTATTTGAAGACGTGTCCACTTGTCGCAACGTTGACACTAGCACACAGCCCCTGTTCACAAATTTCTCACCGCAAGTACCCATCTTCACCTTCCTCCTTCTTTTTGCGTCATTTTAAGACATGTAATGCTATAAGAGCTGAGTGGTGAGCTGTACACCTCGCATGAAAACGCTGGGTGTGTCACAGCGCCTGCATTGAAGTATGGGATACACTGCGGATGCAAAAAAGTGGGGCACAGTACGCAACAGGGCTTGCAGAAAAGAGGAGGACAACACTAGGCTATGGGATACACGTTCATGGGACATTCTGGCTTTGTTGTTCATTCTCACACCCGGTCTTACCAAGCAACTATGCCCTCCAGCGCCCGCCCGTGAGGTTTCAAGAAATCTCTCCATCTGTGTGGGCTGTTTGCTCGTGTTTGGAGTTATATACATCACGATCATCAGCCTGACTACACGCATCGTAGGGAAAATGCCTCCCCCACGTTCCGCCGATCAGCGCGATTCTGTGCTTGCTGCCATGTAGACTTCCTTATCTCATCTGCCCTACGAGCCCTTGCGATTCCACGATCAGTGAATATATAGCACGTGTACGTTGCAGTAATCATTCCTATTCTCCAACAACGCTGTCCAGCACCTTCTTTTGCTACGGAACATATCGTGTCGTACCGTAGTAGTCTGAAAAAGGAGAAACATTACAAAAGTTCTCCCCCCCCCCCCTATTTTTGTCTTGACCATGCATTTTGTAGTCTTTACGAGAATGTTTGCGCACAAGTATTGCGTGTTTTAAACGGCCTTATAGTCTGCGATTAGCGCCGTGATGCCTTACAAGCACGTCCGTAAGGTGCGGTACAATCGGACGTTGGTCTATATAGGATTAGCAGGCAGCCTTGAGCGCTAACCAACGTACACAGGGGAATAATAACGATACGGACCAGTTTATTTATGCCGAGAAAAACCCGATCCGTGGAAACCATGTGGCGGAATAGAAAATATAAAAAGTGTCAAGGCAGTCTTATGAAAATATGAAAACAAAAAAAAAGCAGCTTTGTGGCTGCAAGCCGAAGCGAGCGTTGAGTAATCCTTCAATACGTGAGCGGCGAAGTTTTCTGCGATCAAAAAAAAAAAAAGCAATAAAGCCTCTTCTTGCGTCGTCGTCGTCGTGGTCAGATGGACGGTCCTGTCGAGGGCTGCGGCGAAGGTCACTTCTCAGGGGCCCGCACTTGTGTGTATATACACGGCTGCAGTGGTGGAGGCCGGCTTTATTATGAGCTGTATGGACCTGCGTGGTGATCCAGTCACGTATCCTCAGGGCCAGTACCTGGGAAGATCTTTGTGGATGGAGCCGAATGCTGAGTGTTTCAAAGTGGTGCTGCGCAAGTACTCAGGGACAGAATTCGTCGCTCAGTCCCCGAGACCGTTCGTTCATTCTACATCGGACGGTAGCGCCGCTGAAGATGCTCAGAGTTCGTGAAACGGAGCGAAACCAAGCGCAGCACATGTATGGTCGCTTATTTTCAGCGACTGCTCGTAACCTGTCTACTAAGCCGCGCGTCAGTGCTGCATTTCGCCAAAAGTAACCAGCGTTTAAAGGTAGATAAGGAATTTTATGAGGAGAGTGTAGCCGCAGGCATAACAAGCTACGGAGAAGCCGTTGATAGACGAGCAGTCAGCGTCACAGGTTTCTGTATAACCACGACGTAAAGCTAATTAAAGATTAAACATGCCCAACTTGTAGCTGCACTTGTTTAATGAAACCCTTCAAACTTTAATGTAATCTTGCTCCCCCCCCCCCCCCCCCGGTTACGTAGTATCTTACAGCCACATATGAAATTCTTGTAGATGCAGCATAACTTTCTTCCAGAATAGTTGGCTTGTATTGATCTAATGCATTCCGCTGCAAAATACAAAAGAGAAATTGATATGGAAAATAAGGCAGAGTAAAAACTACGGTTATCCTCTGCGTCCCGCCTTCTTATCTCTCTTTGTACTTCGCGCGGTATACGTTGGTCAGAACGTGACATTCTTTTTCTACTTATATATTTGCGAAGCCGCTGCTCACGTGACTTTGCTCTCGTAAACATACGAGCCCGCGGTGAGGTACGGAAGTGCTCTACTTATAGAAAACCGCTGCATGTCCAACCCGCCGAGATCAGAGTCCGAAGCCGCGATCTGCGCATGCGCGTGTCGTGTGCCGCAAGGATAAGGGGTTCCCTCGCGGGAAGCACACGCGTAGCCTGCAGCGATAGCGAAACTTCCGAATTTATGGCCTGCCCAGATGTTTTCTACCAGAGCGGCCGCCCATGCGCGGGGCACACGCAGATGGGAGCGCGGGCCAATGGCTGCTTGTCACAGTTAATACCGGCCCATAACTCAGCTCCGCTCCACGAACATCGCCGAAGGCGAGGATCTAGCATTGTATGCACACTTTTCCGCTACTCTGGTGGTCGTTTCGCGAGTCGAAAGCCTTATTTATAGATGCCTTGCAAAAAGCGAAAAGTGACCGACGGCGTCGCACTGTATAGTGATGCATAGAATCATCATCGCGTGGATTAGGCCAGCATATGGGGCATTCACTACGTGACGTGATGACGTCATCACATGAAAATTTCGCTCGGTCAAGCGTGGACAGCACATGAAGGCAATGCTACACCAGGGCAAGGACAGGAAGCCTGCGATGCCTCCAAATTTGAAAGATGTGCAAAACCACGTAGTGCAGAAAGTTTTCAGGAGTAGGGGTGGTGGGCAGTGTTCACAATCCTGTCCGGCGACACACCATGTACGGTCACAGCGCGGCGAGCGAGTGACCGTTCCGTCTACATAGCCACCTCACAGGCTCCACGGAAGGTGACTATACCTGGTCGCGCCTCGCGTCGAACTAAAAGCGAGCTCCCTGCGCTCTTTCCCGTTCGCTTCGCGGAGCCCGTTTTGTCCGCGTGAGAATCACGACTGCGACAGGTGCCGCTGATTCTGTGCAGCGGCGAGCCATGGACGGCACGCATTTCGCTACTTGTTAGCGCTGCACTGGATAGTTAAGCGAGCGAAACTGAAATGTAAATACGACATTGTAAAGTAGGTGTGCACATGTACATTGTCGTATTCAAAGAATTGGACGTAACCCGCATGACATTGCGAGTAGGCACAGCTGTTTGTACAAAAAAACATGCTTTATTTGCTGATACTGCGACATTAATTGTAACGTGCCGTGGCACCTTTGCGGTCGGTTCGTTCCAGAAAGACCGGCGGGCATCAAGCTGCAGCTTTCCAATAGTGTTTCCGGTGTGCCTGCTGCTGTTGCAACGGCAAACGCACTTTGTGATTCTCGCTACGCAAAAGTGTTCGCCCATTTTTGTAGTGTTAACGCGCTCGCATTTCTGTAAACGCCCCGAATAATTGTGTTTTGCGTTCAGCATGCATGTCATCGCAAAATAGAAATCAATTTTACGGGTTAACTTGCATGATTTCGACACGCTTGAATGAGCAAACGTGTTTGCAAAATGGAAATCGCATAAATAGGAGAGTCTGTACTAGGACGGCGTCGGAAAAACCTTGTGAACTACAAACAAAAAGAGAAGAACAAACTGGGTAACAATATGAATGAGATATAAAAATAAAACGTGCGAATATCACGCCACACAAAGCGCACTACGATACTATATATGTACAACACTATGTGTATCGGTGGCGCATTATACACAGCGGTTTCGTGCGTGAGTGTGTGTGAGATAACAAGTGAATAGTTCCGTATATGCCAAACCAGTATCGTCAAATTAATATTGTATGATGAATGGAAAACACAAAAGACGTGCAAGTGCGCGGAACGTAATCTATAATATGATTATGTATTTGCCTCCTAATTTTTCTAGATCTACCAGCGCTTTATTCTTTTTTTTTTGTTTTTCAAATGGCGTTCTGCTCACTGGAGATAGAGCTACAGTTTTTTTTTTTTTGGCTCCTAAGTAGAAGAGAAAGAATTGTTTGCCAGTACACTTCAACCTGAATCATATATGGAACCTGAAACGTGGCATAAAGTGAAAAAATGTAAAATGTAGTCCGGCTACAATTTCTGCGCGCTATCTCAGAATTACGAGTACGAAAAGAGACAGTTAACAAGTACTCAGCGCTGAGTGAAACAGTGCCGAAGACCCGACAAGTGATGCATTATCGGCGCGCGCCACCTGAATTACGCGTCTGGTAATAAGACTTCCATCAGCTTCATTTACAGCGCAGAGCCTCAAACTGGCACGACCACCTCCAATTGCCTGGATATGGCCAGAGTCATTTAGCAACTCCGTTGTATTGGCAACGTACTCCACGCATTACGGCTATAGCTCGGCCAACACGAGATGCGCTGAGAATCTAAAAGTGTTATGCTTCGCAACACGTATAGGGACCACTGCGTTGATTGTTCGCACATATAGTCTGCTAATAAGGGAGTCGGTTCGTCACGTACGCTTCGCAAACTCCGTTCACACCCGATTGCCTCTCATCTTTGCCTCTCCAATTGTGCGGATTGAGTTCCCATCGGGCGACAGGGCTGTTCTGGCGACGCTTCTCGGTCGTCTGGGAGAAATCGCAGGTTGCGCGGGCTTCTTCGCGCTCAAGGACGGTCGAGACGCCGCCACTGTGTGTGTGAAACGAGAAGAGAGGCCGAGAAAAGAAAAAAAAAATAAGTAAAGAAAGAAAAATAGGTAAGAAAGGTGTGCAAGGATCTTTCGCGTGAGAAGAGGATTCGGAGCTTCTTCGTCGTTCCCTGCTTATTAAACGTGCGTGAACTTAGAGGAGAATTTGAGATGGTACTCGGGAAACTAAAAGAAGAAACAAATTAATGGGAATGAGAGCGGAGTGTCTTGCTCAAGTGAACTTCTTTCTGCGAATTGCAACCGCGGACGGCGCTGATTTTAAATGCTTGCGCAAGATGCATAGGTGACAGGTGTGATGCATGAGCACTTTCACACTCGTTAACGTGGTTGGTGACACGTCTATAAACGATTGATTATGTAGATGCAGATGCTGTGCCGATTGCTGCGAAAGCGGCCCTGTAACAGTTTCACATTGAATCGATCGAAATCTTTGTTCGAAATACGTGTCCCCGAAGGAAGCATTATACATGAACGTTTCGAAATTACTTCGCGTACATTCCATCATCACTTTTGAGTAGAAGCATCGTCTTGTAGAGGAGCACTATGGTACTCAATCAATGCATGGATGCAAAACTCTGCAGGTTGCACATCCTGAGGTGCCCACCAAGTCGTGCACCTCATGATTTGCATAAAGCTTTGTATCGTGTACACCATTGCACATGAGTATTTCGAGGTCTTATGCTTGCGCAATGATTAACACGTAAACTGTGAACTGACGAAAAAGAAAACTAAAGAAAGAACAGGAATAACGAATAAACAAAAGACTCGTGTATAAAGTGCGCCTAAACAACGTTTACGAACATCAAGCGTTCTTATATAAGTTTTTGTTTACTTCCTTAAATTACAGTGGTACTTTTCGTTTGAGTTTCTGTCCCTAACTTGAATTGCTCCTGAATTTTTATTGTTGCTTCGCCATCGCATTAATGGCTCCCGGTAATATCCGAGGACGACTGTATAGCGTTTGGCTCTATAAAGCAGAAGAGAAAAAAATACAGCATATTCGCGGAGTGAATTGATGATGAGTGCGGCAAAGCTTCAGAGAGTTCTATCGGTAAATTGTCAAACCTCCATCGGTCCGTCTGTCTGTCTGTCCGTCTGTCTGTCCGTCTGTCCGTCCGCCTGTCTGTCTGTCTGTCTGTCTGTCTGTCTGTCTGTCCGACCAGACGTCTGTGTGTCTGTCTGTCCATCCGTCCGCGCGTCCGCCCGTCTTTCTGTCTGTCTTTATGTCCGTCCGTCCGCACCTGCTGAGTGAGCCATAGAACTAGGTGGCCACGTATACCAAGAGAGACATAGACCCACTGCTTAAGGAGCTTCGCCCCTAAAAAAAGCAAATATTATCAAGAGAGACAGAGAGAGATAGAGATGGTTTATTACAAGGCAGAGAGAAATATTGTCAAGTAATGAACTACGAAAACGAGAATAACCCCCGTATTCTAGAACGTCCCTTCACTCAACGCTTCACCTTCACTTGAGAAAGCCGATGGGAGCGCCGTCTCTAGGTACGGCAAGTCACTGCATATCAGCGACAATCTGCTGCGATTCTTGAGTAGCACAGCGTCATTTTTGAGCCGAGCTGTGGCGCAGTGCTCAACTCTGTCAAGTGAAGGGTGAAGGTCGAGTCGAGGAGCGTTTGTGAATACGGGTGTCAGTCTCACTACGGAAAACAGCCGTCGTTGCATGCGTTTTTGTGCGATGATCAACCTGAAAGCGGCCACGGCGTGCGCAGAGGCAATAGCACTGGCGCAGGAGCGGCGTGCTGCGGCTCCTTTTTCGTCGCTGCTGATGCATCGCACGCTCTGCAGCGTAACAAGAGACGGTGGCCGAGGCCCTGACGCCGATGGGTGGCGAAAGCGACAATGTCAACTCCACGTGCGTCGCGTTGGCCGATCTTTTGGGATAAGGGACGACGGCGTCCATCTGAGAATGCTCATGGTGTTCGGAAGGGAAGATCGTACGATAGAGCCGAGTTCCACGCCCGTTAGTTCTTACGCCCTCCCACCCTCAAAAAAAAAAAAACAAAGCTACATATATAAGCAAGATAGATCAAGAGAGATTTGTTATTTTAATAATAATGAAGAATGCTTACAGCGTGTTCGTGCTTTCTAAAAAATGATTACAGTACTCCTGTATGTCTGCGTGAGAGAGAGGTTGAATAAAGAAAAAGACGCGATTTCTGCAGCCTTAATTAAGAGCACGGCTCAGAAATGTCTATAGATGCTACACAAAATCTTTTTTTTCTCTCCCTTTTAGTACCTCTCCTTTTCTTTAATTCTTTTTCTTTGCGAATATGTGTGCTTGTCTTTCCGCCTTCTGCTGTTTCTGCTACAGCACTTGCAAGAACTATATATCAACGCTACGACATTGCTGGCGGTGTATGGGAAGGATTTCATTAGCTACATTTTCGTGTCAATAACTTTTCGATGCAATGTCACCAGCCAAAGCCAAACGCCATGTATACTCTCCACAATTAATATAATGGTGGCTTGTTGTTATGTTATTTCAAAACTTGGGTGTAAATCCTTGTGCCACCACACGCTTCTTTTCCACGCCTCCGCGTCCTTTGCAGCTCTACAAAAGACAGTTTCGCAATCGACCGTTGCTGTTTTGCATGACGCCGCTTTGTTTTGGTGTATACATGCAGGGCCTTGTCGCACCTGGCGCGCACGAAACGTCAGTCAGCTGTGCTCATGCCTGTCACGTCACTTCGGCGGAATGGCGACGACCTTCCCGCATGCGCAATGCTCTTTCGGATGCTGCGACGAGTCGCGTATAATATTATCTCTTTGCCGACTGTGCTTGTTAGCGTCCGCCGGCGCGTCGCGCGACACCTTGCGCAAACCACGTGTCGCTTGCTCCTTGAGTGGCTGTGACGCAATTCGCGCTCTCCTCCGCGTGCCACGCTGCGATTCCTCCGAGCGGTAGGTACGAAAGTGCTACTGTGTTATGTCCCGAATGATACACGTGGACGAGCTCGAGAGGGGAGTTGAATGAACTCGCCTTAAGCATTTCGCGCCTGCTGCGCCTATAGGGCACATTGCGCATTGAGTGAATCCACTCAAAAGTTGAAAGAAAATTCTGGGTGTCACTGGCAAGGCAGTGCCGTAGTATAACTGTTGCGCGTGATGCAATCCCGTGGTAGCTTTGTGAAAAGGCCATCTTTGAGGGAAATTTCGAAAGCGGGATAGTGTGAGCACGGAACGTATACACAGCCACACACAAAAAAAAAGGAAATTGTTGACATCGTTTGAAGATGTTCTTCTGTCTTTAGGCGTGTTTGCCGCAGAACAAAGTGATTCAGCGCGTGCGTTGGTGTGCCGTTATCTTCCTGTCGGTGTCGTATAGCCTGGTGGTGTGGTTCGTAAATAACAGCTGTATAGGCCTCAGAGAGGAAGGTAAAACATGCGAAATTCTGTGTGCCTGATGAAATACTGAGATAAAAACTTCAGCTTCCAAGGCTTTTACATGTCAAGCTCCAATGAAAACCTGTTCAGCTTGTTATCATTTGTAAACTGTGCCTTAGTGAAGTGAGAATGGGTTTCATCTGATGCGGCAATGACGTATTTACTGATTTATTACGATTATTTACAGTGATGAAGTTGTGCATGATAGTTGGGATTAACTGCTTACATAATAGCGTGAGCAGAATGTCGTGAACAGCAGCTTTCCAACAGCCATTGTAGTAACACCCAGAAGTCATGATAAAGAGTCAAGAGAGCACCTGCGGTACCGTCGCTTATTCTGAACTGATACAGCGTATCTCACGAGCTTGCAGATAGGGCTATAGCGTGAATAAAAAATCAGTAGGTTGTAAAGATGTACTTATTTCATCTCGAGTACTTGATTTTTTTCCCTCGTTTTGCAGCACATATCAGCATCAGATTGTCAGGCTAAGGGGAGGCTGCATACCTTTCGGAGGTTATATTCAGTTGGCGTAAAACTTCGAGAGAGTCGCGACGTGGGAGCTCTTTATTGAATTTTTTGAGCCCGTAACGGGGCCCTGTTGGCGTAAGAAGGGCAACGTGGTACAAGCAAACGTTTAATGTGCTGCTGCTTTCGTCGCTCAGCTGGGTTACCACATATCGCATCACAACCTGCACCGACCAATGAAAAAAAGACTAGGAAACGCAAGTGCGATTACTTTCTCGCTACGCCGCAGAAAACTGTTCAGTGTTCTCTTTATTGACTGCTTGTCTTGGCGCTGTAAATGAAATACCAACAAGAAGAAAAGAAGAGAAAAAAAAGCAAGACAAAAGGAAATGAGGACGGACTGAAAGCGACGAAGAAGAAAGCAGTGTCGACGAAGTAAAACATAAAGGAGTTATCCGAACAGCGTGCATCGGTTGTCGTCACAGCTTGAGGCTGGGCATCCATCCTGTTGTCTAATGGAGACAGATATCAGGCTCGTGTCGTCGCAGCCTGTTCGCGGTAAAAGCGAAGCGTCCGCTGCCGTCGCTGCCCTGCGCGAAGCGGACCCCCACTGCGTGCCGAAGGAAGCCGAGCTCTCTCCGGCGGCACGCGCTGCTACTCGAGATCAAAGGGCTCTGTCCCGGTCGGCACCGGAATTCCGGACTCCCACGCCGAGCGACCGATCGCGCTTCATACGGGTCGTCGTCCACCCGGACTTCTTGTAGTGGCAGCCCGCTGCAGGGCATACGGGTGATGAAGGGGGTGCGTGCAAGGTCGGCCAGGCAGTTTCATAGACGTGTTGGTAAACAAAGCGACCGCTCCTTTTGTTTGTTTGCAACTGAACGCAGGGGAAGAAAGGCAGATTTGGGTCTCGGATGCAACTCAAATCAGAGACAGCAGTAATGCAGACGTCTTACAATGCGATTACGCACTCTACTTCTTTCTGGTCAGTATCAATGGTTCTGTTTTGTTTCTTTGTTTGCTTTGTTGCCTACATGTCAACTCTGGCGGATACCCACTTTTGCGGATTGGGCAAGAAAGCTCTTCTTCTTTGTCTTCTACTATTATTATTATTATTATTATTATTATTATTATTATTATTATTAATATTATTATTACTAAGAAGTAGTCTCGTTTTTCCGCCAGTTGCCATTAACACTCAGAGATTTACTTAGCTAGTCTGCTATAAATATATCTTTCACTATTCTGTGATTGTGCTCGTAAAATGAACATAATAGCAATATGTCGATTGAATGATTGATTGATCAAGTGAATGATTCAATGAGTGAGTGAGTGAACGAACGAGAGGAAGGAAGAGCGAGCGACATTGTTTCGTCGCACAACAAGATCGCGCGCGCGCGCGCACACACACACACACACACACACACACACACACACACACACACACACACACACACACACACACACACACACACACACACACACACACACACACACACACACACACACACACACACACACACACACACACACACACACACACACACACACACACACACACACACACACACACACACACACACACACACACACACACACACACACACACACACACACACACACACACACACACACACACACACACACACACACACACACACACACACACACACACACACACACACACACACACACACACACACACACACACACACACACACACACACACACACACACACACACACACACACACACACACACACACACACACACACAACTGAGAAAGTTGCAGGCACCAACATCTGTAGCGCATATTGACACTATCGCTCGTGATACGTTCACGCGTCCGCCGTGAACGTGAACGGTGTGCGGACTGTTTCGCAAGCACGTGTAGTCGGCTTTTCTGTCCGGTCGTAGTGACTTACGCAAAAGAGAGCACTTCAGTATAAGAGGCAGGCATATTTTGCAGGGTGGTGAGCGGCTTCGTTACTCATGCAAATGGAAGATTCGTGGGCACAGGTTTGCTAGAAGATTGTCACAACAACTTCACAACTTCACAATTAGGTCGCGGGATCAAATCCCGGCTGTGGCGGCTGCATTTCCGATGGAGGCGGAAATGTTGTAGGCCCGTGTACTCAGATTTGGGTGCACGTTAAAGAACCCCAGGTGGTCGAAATTTCCAGAGCCCACCACTACGGCGTCTCTCATAATCATATAGTGGTTTCGGGACGTTAAACCCCACAAATCATCAATCAACTTCACAATTAAATTTTGCCAGTTGATTTTGTGCAACATACGCATTTCCTGCAGAATTCTGTCGCGCTCTGCACGATTTTCCTGCATAAATGTAGTAATGAACCCTTTATTATGTTACAGTAGACTGCTGTTGCTGTGCTGTGGCATGTTTTTAGCCTTTCTTCCTCTGAAGCTTTCCATTCTTAGCTGACTTAGCTCGGCAGATATTTTCTTCTATTTAGTGTCCCCATCTTTCACATCTCTCTTGCTTCGCTCGCTTTCAATGTCCAGTTTTCTTATTTTTTTTTGGCATATTGCATTACACATATCGCTGTGCCACACTTCCTGCTCACACAATTATGCAAACGAACCTGGCGTGTCGCCTCATCAGACAGACTTTCAGACTTTTGCATTAACAAACAAGCGAATACGTGAAAACGATTGATTGATATGTGGGTTTTAACACGTGAAAACGAATATATATATATATATATATATATATATTGTGAGCGCTGATTGTGTTGCTTATCATTTTCACTTTCACCTGCGCATACAAAGCACCGTGATCATCATCATCGTAGCGGCTCGCTGCTTGTTCGGTTGCTGGCTCGCGCGTCTGGGTTGACAATAAAACGGTCGCTCCTTCGTACCTGACGTCGTCTCACAAGTGGTGGAGCGTGCTGTGATTCCCAAGTCCTCGTGCACTACCGGTCACCCCTGGAGCTCCGATCAGGTCGACGGCTGTGCTTGCCAACAGTGATGGCGCAAAACGACCCACCCCCTACCGCCTTCTTCGCACCACCCGCTCAGCCTGCTGGGCCTCACCACACCGTGAGTACCTCGCAACGAGACCCTCCAGTGTTTTCTGGCCTTCGCGGTGAGGACGTAGAAGAATGGCTGGACAGTTACGACCGTACCAGTGCTTGCAATTACTGGGATGAGGCACATAAGCTGCGCTATGTACCCTTTTATCTGAAGGAGGTTGCTAAGACGTGGTATCATAACCACGAACGCGACTTTCCTGATTGGTCAGCATTCACGGTGCAGCTGCGTCAAATATTCGGCACTTCTACAGGACGCTCTGAGGTAGCTAAACAGAAGCTCGCTACCCGCATCCAGGGGCCTGACGAATCGTACACATCGTACATTGAAGACGTTCTGGCCCTCTGCCGCCGCGCCCAAAAGGACATGCCGGAGGCCGATCGTATTCGGCAAGTAATGAAAGGCATCAACTCCGTCGCCTTTAATGCTCTTGTCATGCAGAGCCCGACAACAGTTCAGGACATTATTACCACCTGCCAGCGCCTGGACGCACTTTACTCAATGCGCCTTCCACACGCCTCCTATGACACTCGTCTTACTGGCGAGCATGAGCTGCGAGCTCTAATTCGCACCATAGTGAGAGAGGAACTTCACAGCCTTGTTCCTGCCAGCGCACCGACTTCACCTGCCCGCTCACCCCCTCCTAACCTGCGAGAAATTATAAAGGACGAATTGGCGTCGATGACGAGCGTCGCACGTGCCCCGCCGCCTGTGCCCTTACATGTGCCTACGTATGCCGAAGTCGTGTCACGGCCTCCTCCACCTACTCCACCTGTAACTACGGACGTCGTATACGACCATTTGGCTGCGATGGCAGCCAAGGCACCACCACAACCACACTTCCCTGCCTGGCGCCCTACGCGCCCCGTCTGTTACTACTGTGGCATAAGAGGACATATCTCCCGCTTTTGCCGTCGGCGCCAGCAAGATGAACGACGAGGTTATTCTTCGTACGAGAGTGACCGGGCTGCGCGGTCTGACCCCTACGTTCCAGGAACCTACATTCCCTCGTCACGACGTTCGCCTTCGCCTCCTTTGTCCCACGGTGAACCTCGTTCTTCCCGCTCACCCCGCCGTCGTTCACCATCGCCCTTCCGCCGTACTACTTCGCCTTTACGTTCTGCCCTGATGCCCCTCGACAGCCACTCGGAAAACTAGCAGCTGCAGTTTTTGGAGGAGAAACTGCCTGTCGTCGAATTGTCCCAATTCCTCCTGCGCGCCCTGCAAATTTACTAACTGTTTGTGTAGAAGGCATTTCGGTTGACGCACTCGTGGACACTGGAGCAGCCATTTCGGTCATTGATCGCGAACTATGTCATCGTCTACGAAAAGTGCAAACTCCATATGTTGGTCCGGTGTTATGTGGTGCTAATGAAAATAGAATTTACAATGCACTGTTCGTGTTCTGATCGACGGAATTCGTCACCATATACAATTGGCTGTGCTTTCTTCATGTGCTCATCCGATTATATTGGGCTGGGACTTCCTGTCAGCCGCTTCCGCTGTCATTTCGTGTGGTCCGCCCGTTATTCGCATTACGGACACTGAAAATTCTAGTGCTTACGATTTTTCGTCGCCTCACCTTGTTGCAGCTGCAGACTTTGTACTGCCCCCGGCCCAAGAACGTATCCTCACCATTAGATCCAGCGATACCATTGACGGTGACGCAGTGGTTGTCCCCGATCAGCGCTGCATTTTCCGAGGAATCGCCATCGCATGTTGTCTAGTGCGGTTTTCGCGTGGTCATGCCAGTCTCACCGCCTACAACACGACAACAGAGCCACAACTACTGCCAGAGGGGTCCACTGTTGCCAGCCTTATCGACATAGCACCGGTATGTGTCGTCACTGTATCGTCTCCGCCGTCAGTCGCTAAGTGTACGCCACCAGGAGGCTCATCTAATGCGCTTAAAGCCACTTTGAGTCCATATCTCACTCCAACGCAAACTAATGACTTAATGGCCCTTTTAACAAAACACAAGACTTGTTTTGACGTTTGTTCGGATGGCTTAGGTCAAACTACGGTGACCTCTCATCACATCGCCACAGACGGTTCTCGTATTATCCGCCGTCGCCCTTACCGCGTGTCGTCTTCAGAACGCAAGGTCATCGAGGAACAAGTCAATGACATGCTCGCACGCAACGTTATCAGACCTTCCACAAGCCCTTGGTCTTCTCCTGTTGTCCTAGTTAAGAAAAGGGACGGATCAGTACGATTTTGCGTTGATTACAGGGCACTAAACAAAATTACGCGCAAGGATGTATATCCTATGCCTCGAATTGACGATGCACTTGACACCTTACAGGGTGCAGAATATTTCTCAAGTCTCGACCTACGATCTGGGTATTGGCAGATCCCGATGCATGAGTCTGATAAAGAGAAGACAGCGTTTGCTACTCCTGATGGTCTCTTCGAATTCAATGTGATGCCTTTTGGGCTCTGCAATGCCCCAGCCACATTTGAGCGGATGATCGATACGGTGCTGCGTGGCCTAAAATGGAAGACCTGTCTTTGTTACCTGGATGACATCGTCATCTTTTCATCCAGCTTCTCGCAACACCTAGAACGTCTAGACGAGGTGCTCACATGTCTAGCCAAAGCCGGTCTCCAGCTAAATACCAAGAAGTGTCGGTTTGCGAGCCGCAGCATCAAAGTGTTAGGCCACGTTGTCAGCAAGCTTGGCATCGAACCTGATCCCGACAAAGTGGCCGCTGTGCTGCACTTTCCTAAGCCCACCACGCTCAAAGACCTTCGCAGCTTCCTCGGCTTAGCCTCTTACTTCCGCCGTTTTGTCCGTGATTTTGCCACTATCGCGGCTCCTCTTCACAAACTCCTGACCACAAGTGCATCATTTCTTTGGACAGATGACTGTGAAGCTGCTTTCCAGACCCTGAAGCGATGCCTCACGTCAGGGCCAGTTCTTCGCCATTTTGATCCCACAGCCCCTACTATATTACACACTGACGCAAGTGGGCACGGAATCGGCGCTGTTCTGCTGCAGCGTGACCAGGCTTCACAAGAGCAAGTCGTGGCTTACGCGAGCCGTACTCTCTCCCCAGCGGAACGCAATTACAGCATCACTGAACAGGAATGTCTCGCTATCGTATGGTCCGTGCAAAAATTTCGCCCCTATTTGTATGGCCGCCGCTTCACGATCGTCACGGATCATCATGCGCTCTGTTGGTTGTCATCATTAAAAAACTTGTCAGGACGCCTCGGTCGTTGGGTGCTCCGACTGCAGGAGTATGACTACAGTGTCACATACCGGTCGGGCCGCAAACACCAAGATGCCGACGCTTTGTCACGCTGTCCGCTGTTGCAAAATCATGACGCATCTACCTGCTGCGCAGCACCTCCCAGCCAAGAGACCACGCAGATGACCAGTCTTAGTCCCATCGAGCCCACTGCACCGGATGACTTCCTTCAATCCGCAGACCTCACCTCGCTCCAACGTGCAGACACATACTGCCGTACAATCATCGATCGGCTCACCGGCTCATCTCGTGCTCCCAACAGCCGCTTGCGACGACAACTCACGCGTTTCAAACTTCATGACGGAACGCTACTTCGACAAACTTACCATCCTCTCGGTAGCCGATGGGTCCCGGTCATACCTCGCTCACTTCGACTCCAAGTCTTAGAAGCCTTTCATGACGACCCGACGGCTGGCCACTTGGGTTTTCATAAAACCTACGATCGCATTAAGACTCGCTGCTTCTGGCCTGGCCTCTCCACTAGTGTTTCCAGGTACGTCACTTCCTGTTCATCATGTCAGCACCGAAAACGTTCGACATCTCTTCCCGCCGGCCCTCTACAGCCTCTCCCGTGCCCATCCGCTCCCTTCGAGTTCGTCGGCATAGACTTATACGGACCCCTTCCGCTTACCGCCGCCGGTCACCGCTGGATTGTTACTGCCGTAGACCATCTTACTCGCTACGCTGAGACGGCAGCTCTTCCTACTGGAGCTGCCAGCGAAGTAGCCGACTTTGTTCTGCGTGCCATTATCCTGCGCCACGGCGCCCCTCGTGTTCTCCTGAGTGACCGTGGCAAGACATTTCTTTCTCGTGTGCTCGCTGAAGTTTTACAGGCCTCTGACACAATCCATAAGACCACCTCGGCATATCATCCGCAAACCAATGGTCTTACTGAGCGTTTTCATAGAACCTTGTCAGACATGATCTCTATGTATGTCCAACCCGATCACAAGAACTGGGACACAATACTACCTTTCGTCACGTTTGCCTATAACACTGCCATACAACGCACTACAAGTTACAGCCCGTTTTTTCTTGTGTATGGCCGTGCACCATCTTTTGTTCTAGACACCAGCTTTTTGTCCACGCCTTCTGTCCCATCTGCGTCCCTTCCGGAAGAATTCGCTGCCCGTGTCAACCACTGCCGCACAATCGCCCGCGCCAACACCTCTACCATTCAGGCCCAGCGAAAAGTTCGTTGTGATGCGACACGTCGAGTTGTGTCATTCTACCCAGGCGACGAAGTGCTCCTCTGGACACCTGTTCGCACACCCGGCCTCTGTGAAAAATTCATTCACAGATACCTGGGTCCTTACACCGTGCTTGAACGAACATCGGCCGTAAATTATCGCGTCGCGCCGGTTACTTCGGCTTCTGATCGCCGTCGTCGCGGGACCGAGATCGTCCATGTGTCTCGCCTGAAACCTTATATCCAGCGCTCATACACTTACTAAATGAACGTCTTGCAGACCGCTTTCGTGTAGGGGGGAAATAGTGTGAGCGCTGATTGTGTTGCTTATCATTTTCACTTTCACCTGCGCATACAAAGCACCGTGATCATCATCATCGTAGCGGCTCGCTGCTTGTTCGGTTGCTGGCTCGCGCGTCTGGGTTGACAATAAAACGGTCGCTCCTTCGTACCTGACGTCGTCTCAATATATATATATATATATATATATATATATATATATATATATATATATATATATATATATATATATAGAGTAGGCATCGCGTTAGGTGCACCATTCTGTTATGTATGGATGACGAGGAGGCGCCAGTTTACATGTTGCGGAATACTGCTGAGTATGACTTTTATCGGGAGACACATTCCGATTTCCAAGAAAAGGAAGGCGATAAGCGGTGGCGTTGTATGTAATATATATATATAGGCGTATGTGTCACCCCTGCCTCTCCGACGATCCGCGTCCGTTGTCGCAACGGGAGGCGCGCGCGCGGTTATCTTTCGTTCCTTGTTGTCGACGGGATTGCCACCGCGGGTCGCAACATTTCTCTACTTCCGCGCCGACCGAGAAGGGCCTGCCCGATAAACAGTGCACGCTGTCAGCGTGACGAGGCCTGCTGTGGCCGCATTGCGTGCCGATATCGGCGGAGGAAGGAGAGAGACGCGGTAGAGTTGCGGCCATCTGTGCACGGCCGCAGTGTTTGCCGCTGCTGGGTTCAGTTATCACCGCGGTCGTAAATGTACGGTGACGGTCCGCGTTATTAACGATAGAAGGCTCTGATTGTCGGCCGCACACCACCTGCGGATGGAGTCATTTGTGAATTAGGCTCGGTGAATACCTGTAATGGCGAGTGTTCGCAGGTGTGCCTCGGTCGAGATTTGTAACGAAGGTCAGATTCGAATTATTCTAGAAGACCTGTTCGTCAAGTCATGATAGTTGGACGCCACTTTCCCGAGGAACTGCCTAAAGGTTATCGGTAAGTACGGTTCACTTTGTATTTAGGAGAAAGACGTGTGAACCGATATTAGCTTTCAAGGTCTCCAATGGTTGCCATTTTTGCTCTTAGCTGGACGCTCTTGCAGCTACTTGGCGTGCATATCACGTCTATCTTCAATGCATAACACAGCAGCAGCATGAAACAGTACGCGAAAGAAAAAATGCAACCACGACAAGCTCCATGTTGTCTGTATGTGTTTCTCGTTCAATATTTAGTGCTGCCATTGCGCACGAGCGTTGAGCCGATCGACTAACGGGTATTTTGTCGCCAACTTTCACGGGCCGCTGCGGCTGACGCTGCAACAAAACACGTACGACACCTCTCGTCCCTCTTGAACGGGCCATGACAGAGGCCCACCTTCTTTCATTGTGGCTGTGAGAAAACGGGGGAGGATACCCGGCCGGGCTACACAAGCGCCCCTTCTTTGTACTGTCGATGCTTCGTTTCCGTTTGTATTCTTTTTTTCCTTCGTTACAATGGCTGTTCCACTTAGAATAGACCAGGCGCCTGTTTCTCGGAGGGTGTGTTAGATAGATGGCCCGATGGCGCCGTTGTGTTTATCTTGATCTTGGCGTCCGCAAACTTAACACCCCTCCTGGATGTCTCTCTCGGCGTACGTTCGCTTCTAATACGCCCGTGTAACGTGTGTGGGTGGGCAGAATGCCTCTGTTTGCCTACTTTGGCAGGCGTGGCGGCAAATTGTATAAGGCAAAGGCATCAGGAGCGCACGTCAAAAGGAACCCGCCTATCCTGGTGTTTGCCGGTAGCTCTCTATCACGCGTGCGTGACTAGTTCGAGAAGGCGTGGTACGTTGTTACTGTAAGGATGCCGAAATCTGATAACATATGATACTATAACGGGGAGCCACAGTCCTTTTATTTGCAGCAGATAGAACTTGTAGCTTAACTTGTAGCTTCTGAAGGCAAGGCGGGCCTATTAGTCGAGATTACACGTGGTCATATGGCATAAGCCGGTAAGCTGTTCATTTTGTGGCCCCATAGACTCCCGGCTTAAACTGCATTGGCAATGTGAAGATGGGATGGATATACTTTAGAGTGTCCGTAGGGGGCCGATCACCTGCTGGTGTAACGTAACCGACTGCAGTAGGTGCTTAAAGCACACGTTTCAGAACTATGCAGGTAAGCGGTGTCCTATAGTCTTCGGTAATCGGAGTATTCGTCTTAAATCGGGATATTTCGAACATTTATTAGTGGCAGTTTTCGATGGCACAAACTATCAGTTTATTGTCAATATAAAGTCGCAATATGAAGCTCCAGACCCCGTGTCGCAGCGTTCCTATCACCACGCCAGCAATACGGTTGGATGCGTATTTCCTTCGTTAAAGCCGTAGTATCATTTCTATACTTCCATAAGTTTAATATTTGAACCAACAATAACAGATCAATTCCATTTAAACTACTTAGTTGGAAGGTATACAGGGCATCGTGGTGCTGCTGGAAAATTAGAAAAATAGGGGGGGGGGGGGTATCTTTTTTTCAGGAGTTTTCGTGCCTAACATCCCCGAGAGGTTTCTCCCTTCACGATAGCCAAGACAGGTGAGCGTGCGCAAAGGCGGGCCGTTGGTATACACCGTTCAACGCTGCATCAGTGGCGCTATCGTTGGCGACACGCACGCCCATATAGCTTTACAGCGGGGCCGATGAAGGATGCGCGACGCCGACCTCAAAAGGGAGCGCGTCTCCATGCGAGGAGAGCGGCGCGCTTTTAGCAGCCGCCGTTCCAACGTTTTCGGGGGTCACCTTCCTGGTTCGTGCCGGACGGCTCTATTGCGTTCGGGGCTGCCCTTCAACGCGGTCGAGGTGCTGCAAAGGGCTTTGCTCCACGGTGTGCTGTGCAGAGAAGGTCACGACACAACGATGCACAGCTAGCGGGGGCGTGTGCGCGCGTCGGGCGCGTCTCGGAGGTCACAAGTTCAGCGTGTGTACGAATCCTGGTGTGTGCGGAACGGCCATGGGTGACATCGAAACTGCACCAGACCACGAAAGACACTGTAAGCCGTATCTTGCGCTTACTCCAGGATTGAACAGTATGTACGCTTTGCAGCGTTTGTGCGGTGCGGCTGCAGTACTTCAGCAGTTCATTTACCTGATTGAAATATTAGGCTAGCTTTTCTATGTGGTCCGAGAGGCAGGAGCGACACCTACAAAAGAGTGAATCAGTTGAGGGAAGTTGTGTACGGTTTCATAGCCAGGAGGCGCGTGATTTATTGGGGCACCAAAAGGAATACGAAACTATAGCAGTGACTGGGGTCACGTGACAGAGCTGGTTAGGAAGAGCTGTGATGCAATGCGCTGCAACATCAGTGAAGGTAAATGGAACGTGGCGAAATATACGGCCCAGTAATGCTTCAGTTTCGGGAGAACATGAGTCAGGTTTTGTTGGTGTTGAGTGCTCGACGACTTGACCGCGAACAAAAGACGGGGACAGTGGACGAGACCCGTGTTGTCGTTCTTTTCACTGTCCTCTTCTTTTGTTACCGGTCAAGATGTTGCATTTCAGTTTCGCCTGCTCTGTACGAGAATGTGGCAAAATGCGCAGCCGCACGTACTATAGCAAAAAAAAAGCGGCATGGCTGCTTAGTAGGAGCGTTCCGCCCACCGTGTCGGGCGTCGCCTTATCGAACGGTCCCGCGCGCATCTTCCACCTGTCCATGTCACGCCTGTCGATGCGCACGGCGGCCCTAAGGAGGTCATGGCGGCTGACGAGAGCACGGCCGTCGTGGCACTCCTGGAACCGGTCGAATCCGTCAAGATCGCAGCGGCGTTTGCTCTTGACCGGCCCCGTTCGAATGTCAAGGCGAGCGTGACGCCGAGAGGCGGCCGTCGTCTCGCGCGTGACGCCCGTCGACCGCCGTTACCTTCTCCCGTTCTTGCCCGCCAAACTTTGTCCTGGTCGACACGCTGCAATGGGTCGCCGGTGGGCAGGACTGTTTGATTTGGCCCCGCGTTCGAATGTGTGGCACCTCCCCCTGTCTTCGCTCCCCGAGAAGTAATGGTGGAGACGAATCGTTCACCTCTTATTCATCTACAAACGTGGAACGTGCCGCCTTTGACGCGAGGGCGTGTTTGCGCTTCTGACCAATGCCCGGACGTGATAGACGTTCGGCGGTCCATTGTAAAATGCGACGGTTCACGTGGAGCCCGTCGCATACATTGGTCGATCAATGTGCACGAAAGCAAGCGACTGCACGGTTACGGCTAATAGTGACAGTTTTAATGAGAGTGGTCATGAAAGAGCTTGGATGGTAATGTGACAGATCCAAAGGGACATAATTACGATGACTTGTTGTAAACTATCACCGTGCGGCGTATGTGTTCGCTTTTATATCTAGATCGGCTCTATATATCTTATAATATAAAAGTCGATGTTAAACCCCAATTATTATTATTATTATTATTATTATTATTATAAACGTTCATTAATTAGTGACGCTTTGTCGGAATAGTCATTATGCATAGGATTCTTGACATCAGCGTGGCCGCTTTATATTATCAGCAACGCGAAGTCTGTGTGCTTGGATGATCCTTAAAGATCTTTGCCTTGGCTACAATACACACAATGAAAAGCGTGTGCCTTGGCTATAGGTTATACTTCACTAGTCATTCTCTGTCTTGAAAGGGTGCCGCACAATACGAAGAATGTATCCTCAATGTGGCTTAGCCCAGGCTACAATAAATGGACAGGCTGCGATGGGTAAAGGCGTACACGGCATTCGCAAGTTAGAACGAAACGAAGTTATACAGCGTTCTCGAACTCATCGCGCAGTATGCTCTGCTCTTGAAGTGGCACACCTCGCGACTTGCTCAAAAATGTGATAGACGACACGATGTCCCATGAAAGAAAGAAAGAAGGAAATCTTCAACCGTGTGGCGCAGCGGTCACTAGAGTGAGTACGACGGAGAGGCTGAAGCGTGTACAGTGATTAAGACGTGAGAGAAAGAACAGCAGTGGTCCTCGAGCGGACGCGGTCCATTTTTTTCCGCTCCCTCGCTGCTTCCGCTTTGCACGACCGCAGCGCAAAATGACTCCAACTGGCGAATCTCCACGAGAAAAAAATGAATTGAAGAATAAGAGCGTGGAAACAGAGACAGAGAAAAAGACCCCCGAATGTACGCAGACGTCCATTCTCCATCGTGACTTGCAGCGCAGCCGTGTTTCTCGGAAATGCCACTCCACGCGCCGGTACAGCGATGCCCCTCGCGTTCTATAACTTGCTCTTGACACTTTTTATGTTACGTTGCAGGCTAAGCAACTTTCTGCTTAGTCCACGTTGTTTAATTACATATAAGTCCTGCTCAGCTACCAAGCACAAAGTGACATGACGACCTGTTTTGGAAGCTGTTAAAGGTTTTCTGTAACATTTAGCAGCAGATGTGTGTGCGTGTGTTCTGCTCATCGTGATTTGACGTTGTTTTATATATTCGAGCTCATATATTCAAGTGGACAGTGTATCATGCGGTGAATAACGTATGCTGCCCACATACCATAGTCGCAGTAGTGTGATATTTTGCAGGGATCTTAATCTTGACAGGCGAAATGTTTCAAAAATAGAAATGCTACTATATGTGCCGAATTTATTACCCTGGTTCATGAAAGGCTTCATGAAATCTCCTAGTTTTTTACACAACGCAGAAGCTATATTGTGCCGTTGTAGCGGTGACACGCCGCTTTGAAATGACGCGCTGCTTCGTATAGCGACGAACGAGCGCTGCCAGGCGTTTAGCGTCGTCATTTCGTTCCAGATAGTTGCCCTTGTCTCGGGCAGCGCTCTAACCAGAGGATGGCGAAGACGGTCGTGACAGGCTGCAGCACCGCTCAATTGCCCAAGGACAAACTGGTTGCCGTCATGCACGCTCGTCGGTATACGTCTCGCGCCACTCTGTATAGGATGCTCTGTGGGAACCCGTGGTCGTTGCTTCGTTTCAGAGGGGCCACCAACCGCGGCCTTGCTGCACAGCGACGCCACCGAGTCGTGTCCCGGACCGTGACGTGGATCGCAGCTCGTCTGCCCCTTAATCGGTGAAGCCGTGAGCTCCCGCTGACACATGCGTCTCGCCTGCGATGCGCGGAATATGCCCCGGGGATCGGCGTGCAGGAGTTACGGCGCGCGCGTGCGTACACGCGATCGACGAGGATGCTGCAGTAACTCCCCCTAGCGCTGCACCGATGCGGTCTTGGAGAGACGGACGCGCACGAACACCGAACATGGCTCCCGTCGTGTCCACATCTTTCGTGACGCGCCCTCTCCTCGTGCCGAAACCTGATCGTTTCGAACAGCCAAAGATGACAGGACGCTGTTTCGTTTTGCTGCGCCATCAGTGCCACTTGCGGTGTAGCGCGGCTGGCATTGCATGCTCTCCGCAGGTATCGTCCATGCTGGCGGCGTGTGACAGCTAAAGCGCAGTGCGAGTTCGTTAGTACGCCAGAGAAGCGAGGTTCCCAAAGGGGTGACTGTGCACACTGACTGGCTGCGCAGCCGTCCTATAGATAACACACCAGACGTCAGCGGAGAGCAAGTAACGCGATGTGTTCAACGTTTGCACCCGGCCTTATGAAGGACACCTTCTCCCTCGTCCTTTATTAGAGCGTGTGAGCGTTCGGAAGGCAAAGAGTCGTTTAGGATGTACTTCATTTCACATTGTACCGTATTCTCCGGTGACAGCACGCCTGTCGTCCTGTAAGGCAGCGCGCAGCAGTTCGCACGACCAGCCGGTACCGCGATACAGAACAACGAGGAAGGGAGAAGCGGCAGTGAGTGAGGCCACGTCGTTTGTCGATGGGAGAAACGCTGGCCACAGGTCGCGAAGGCAGCCCCCCATCCTATAAGCGAAACGTCGCATTGGGCAGACTTTGACCCTCCTCCGATGGTGTCGTTGGGTCCTCCCCGAAGGCGAGAGGTCTGCGACGCCGAATAACCTAAAGCTCTCTATATACGGAGACACGTTCGATCTTCCTGTACGCGTTCGCTCTCTACCCGAGCGCGGCCGTGACGTTCAGAAACACGAAAAGGTACGCGAAGAAATTAGGAATAAAAAACAAAAAGGGAGCCACAGAACAGATCGCTGGTCCGTCCAGGCGGCCGTATCATGTCCCCTGGCCGGTCTCAGAACACAACGAAACTGAAGTAGAAAAAGTAAAATGATGAAACGGGAGTTGCGGGTGCCGTTAAGCGTGGCAGGTATATATATAAACACAAACACGTACAGACTGGCGAGATGGGAAGGCAGATCGACGCTAGGACGTCGACCGATCATCGACGGCGGCATCGCCGTCCCGCGTCGCTCGCGGACAGGTTTCCTATATAGCATCAGCGAGGAGATGGCTGTAGCGTGCACGCATGTTTCTTTCGGCTCTGTTGCCGCCCTCGGGTCCAGCCTCGCACGAGGAGGAGGCCTTTAAAAAAAGGCGATGGCCTAGAAACGGAGTAACCTCCCCCCTCCGCCGTTGTGCCGGATTCTCCTTGCTCGGCTCTGTCGTCTTAGCTGTAGCCAGACAGGCCCATCTGCGCCACGCCGTTGCATCGTACTAGAGCTATATACGCTCGCTGGCGTGACGGCCACTGACTGACCGCCTCGCTGTTTTGGGGTGGGAGGGAATGAGTGTATATGACTCGGACGACGAAAGTGCTGCACGTCCAGAAGCATCTCTCTTCCCCCCTCGCTGAAAAACGTCACCTCCTTCTCCTCCTGCTGCTGTATCCATCACCCGCGCTCCGTAAATCGTGCGCGACCTGTGGCACTACACCGGAGGACCACAAACAACAACACGAACATAGGCGATGCGATCGCCGCTCTCCTGCAAGACACCACTCTGTGTCTGTATAGAACAAGCAGAAGCAGAAGCGAAGAAGATGAGTCTTGGGATTGGAGCGTAGCGGGGCCGGCGCTTGGTAGATTCCGATGCTGTCCGTTGCCCAACTGCATCGCTTCCCCTCCGGGGACTGGCGCTTTCTTAATCGGGCAAAAGAGCGCCTGCTGTAGGCCGTTCACCCGAGCGAGCTCACGGAGAGCCGCGCGGAGAAGCTATACCGCGCTGCACGGTCGGCCTCGACTTCACCTTGCGCGCACGCGCGTGTGCTTTTTTGCTTCTTCTCTTGCTCGGGCGTCCGTTTCTCTGCCGTTTCGAGGTTCCCAGCTCCTTTATCTTTTCTTGCCCTCTCCCCCCACCTCTGCCTACCGCCCCAAAGGTGTACCTCCTGTTTTGAAGGATTTCTCTCCGTTATTTCTCATACTTCTTTCTTTTTACAGTCGTTCCTCCGTTTCCATTATCGTCCTTTTTTTCTTCTTTTCAAAGTTTATTTCGCCAGACTATTGCCTCTCATCCTCTGCCCGGTGTGTTCTTGGTGCTGGCGCAAGCAGAGCGCTCCGCTGCGACTTGCTGGCGCTTTGCTGGTGGTGGCGTCGACGTTATAGGCTCCCTTACTAGGAAGGCGAAGCCGAGCGTAGCAAACTGCGCTTCACTCCCCCCTCCACGTTCGAGAATGCCTCACTTCCCGTTATACCTGCGCCGACTCGACGCCGCTTTCGGCTCGCTGCTCTGTGCAACCGAGCAACTAGAAAAGGCCGAGGAAAATAATAAATAAAAACAGCGCCTCCTTCGTTCAAGTGCAGCTCTAGACTGCCGAGTGAGATAGATGCGGCCCACGATCTTTTCTTCTTTCACACTCCGTTCCGTTTAGCTTGTTTTTTTTTCCACTTCTTACCTGAACTCACCCGGGGCCACAAAGCACACTGCGGGTGGGTTAACGCCGCCGGCTAACGCAAATGCCTTGGCTACCTCTGGCTCGCTTCGTGCCCCTCGACGACTCATTCGCGTGCCCACCTTGTGTGCCATTCCACCGCGTATCTATGCAGCCAACTCAGTTAGCGGGTACGCGCGTGTGCATTCAGATTGCGAAGCTGGAGTTGTTGCATTTCGCGAGTTAAAGTTCGGTCCCTCTTTGTTCAGTCTAATCAGGTGGCCGTACTATAAATTGCCACGCTGTGCAACCAACTCGTAAAAACTTCGACGAGCTGTCCGAATCTTCACGTACGTATGTCGCGCCATAACGACGAGGCTTTGTAAACGACGTGTCCTACGTGCCTGTGGCTCTATGTTTTGTGTTCATCAGTGGTTATGTTATAATCGTACCCCAGCACCTGCAGTTGCATGTCGCGTGTAAAATTTGGCAAACATCTTCGCGTTTTCGTTAAAATATTTTTCGCTCTCTCGCATCATTCTCCATCTTATATATGCGCTACCGTATAAGTGCGCCCTGATTGAATCGGTGCGATCGCTTTCAGCAAACGCAGGAAAGGTGACACTAAAGTACACGCGCGTAAATGAACACAAGCGAGTTGCAGAATGGCAGAGACGTTTCTGGTGTCTGTCTTGCTGCTGCTGCTTCTGTTCACTATATGTTACTGCCTGTCTGGACAACGATTTCCCACACGAACGCTGCTATGCAGAGAACGCGCGCACTGTAAAGCATTTACACCGAACAGAAGAAGGTGCTGTGTCGTTGGTGCTCTGCTCTTTCCTTCATTCGGCACATGCTGCGAATCGGACCAGTGGCGTGGCTCTTGTTCATGGTCAACAGTAGCCCGGATTGGACGGCAACTCAGACCAGACATATGCGCAGAACAGGGAAGGGACACTGATACACTGTTATTCAGAATGTGTTCAGTGCGTACAGGATGTTTATAAGAAGCCAGGGCAGCCATCTTGCTGCTTCACTCGCGCGAGTTAACGCAATGCAGTAGCTGTGGTGATGTATGTATACACGGGGGTGGAATACAGTGACAGCTGGTCTAAAAATATCAGAAAGTCCCATGAGGGAACGTTACATAACTATATAAGCAAGTAGCAAATCTAACAGAGTGGGACATAAGGGATACCAACAAAGATTGCTTCTGTTAGTACTGCTCGGCTATTTCCGTCTTCGTTGCCCTCGATTATTACCGAAATTTTCCCAAGCACAGTTTTACATGACATTGAAGGTATTTAGGCCTGAACAGGCACCGTGAGCCCCACAGTGTGTACGATCCATTGTTTACGCTTGCACGTATACTTCCGCAGGCGGGCCTACGCTAAGTGTACACCAATCAGGTGGAGTCAGGACCCGGAGGGCAAGTTCGAAGTCACGAGCGTTGGCCGAATCAATTATTATGACAGATCGTGCTCGAGTGCTTATCCTATGGCCTTCCCGAGGCTAATGTTGGTTGGCTGGTGTGATTCATCGTAAGATCAATCTTGGCTGGCATGCCTGTAGCAGCATCAATCTGGACGCCGATCTGACAACGCTCGTGACGAAATTTTAGAGGGTTTGAGGAACGTGCGGTGGCCGAAAAAATGCGCCCAAGGCGTGTATATGCGCACGCCCACGAATCGCGATTGCATGTGATGCGGATGTGCCGAGATCGGGCTGCTCCCGCGGCATCAAAATTTGGGTTGTTTAAGTGCGGCGCCGCACTGAGATTTATTGACTTGCATGTGCTTATGGACTTGCGTTTTTTTTCCCAGCTACTCCGCACGAAATCAGCATACGACGTTCACGTGTGGTGGGAGCCGATGGAACGACCGCTTAGCCGCTGTCCGTTATCACGCGAGCAACAAAGAGGAAATATGTGGCAGGACGTCTTGCAACTGTCAGCATTAATTTACATTCATGGCCGTGAAGGCAATAGAGGACATGAGTTCTCCTGTCCCTACATCTGGGCTGCATGTACGCGCTACAGCGCTAATCGTGAGCCAACTAGGTCAGCCGAATCCATCGGCGAAAATAAGTTCGCGTCCCAACCCGCGGTCGTCCACTCCGAAGCGACGGTGGCAATGCAACGAAATGCCGCATGCATATCGCGCATCCTTGATTGCGTGCCACCTTCTTTTCCGCGCATACCACGGTCGCCGTGCCGTATTAGCGAAGGTGCCTCGCCGCGCAAGCATGACGCGCTGACCGTGCGCCGCGGTCCTCCCGTGTCGTGCATACGTTTACCGCGGTGCGTTGGGAACCGTCTCGTCGCTTCCCGAGAGAGCGTAGCGTGCCCGACGCTGACCGCTGCTAGCACCGCTGTAGCGGCTGCGCGGCGTCGTCTCTGAATTTTGGGAAAGATGCGGCCCCGCGGCCGTCATCGCTCCATGCACAAGCGGCCCGCGCGCGGTGACCCATTGGAGACGGGGGGCCGCTTGGGTTTCGTCGCATACCGCATGTAGTATAAGTGCGGATACTACTGCCACTACGTGGCCTGGTGGTGGCGCTGTAGCGTTGTTCATATATCTCCTTTTACTTTGTGTCGCTTCGCGTATACATAGCTCTCGCTTTCTCTCTCGGCTGCAGTCTTCGTTCGCTCCCTTGGTCAAGTAGTAGTACGCACGCCGTGTCCGAAACAATGAACTCGAGAAAACTTTGTGTGGAGGAGGGTGGGAGGGGAGGCACACGACGGCCAATGACCGGAGAATGGTGCCGCTTGGGCTCGCCGCAGACGAGCGGCCGGCCAGCGGGGACGACCACCGTGGATCGCGTGCTGTTCCGTCTGCCAAGTCTTTCCTGAAGTGTCGCGCTTGTTCTGGTACACACAAACACGACGACCTAGTCACATTTGTGGTGGGACTCCGTGAAATTCGTTCATTATTGACAAACATGACAACAGTTTTCCTAAGGGGAATCGTGGCCCACTCGCTGTACTTGTCCCGGTCGATGTTAAACAGTCCGACTTGCAAATAAGCGTAACTGATGGCATCGCATATGTCCCAATAGACTGTAATTGCGCTGCCAGGTCTGTTCACTGCTCGGGATAACGCT